>NC_084747.1:34110715-34410715 GCF_033978785.1 Entelurus aequoreus
GGCCACACGACAATATTTCAATTAAATTTTGCTCAATATTACTTTTGATATACCGTAAGATAAATAATAATGATGATAATAATAATAATAATTAATAATAATAATAATAATTTAATTTAACCTAACTTAACTTTATACAAAAGCAGATTGCTTTTGATGGTTTTATTTTTAACACTGTTTTACACAACACTTCCTGATGTATTATACAATGCAAAAATGTCAATTTCTGCACAGGGTTAATTTCTGTCACTTTATCCTGCATTATCCAACATTTTTCCCCGTCAGATTTGGACAACCATCTGTTGTTAAAAATAGTTTTTAATCATATTTATTTTATATTGTTTTTTATATTGGTTTTATATGTAATTGTTTTTTCTTTTTATTCAGTCATTGGTGGAGCTAAGGATAATATTTGAATATTGTTTTTAATATTGTTGTGCAGCACTTTGGAAACATTTTGTTGTTTAAATGCGCTATATAAATAAAGTGGATTGGATTGGATTGTCACACCTGCCAGCTTGTCCCATTTCAGTCCTAACATGTCCAAACACACATTTACGTATGGGAACAAGTCATTACCTGTGGTTGTCTCTTTAATTGACTGCATGGCTGCCAGCTACTCCGTGATTTGAAAGTCGGCAGTTATCCCACGTAAGAAGAAGAGCAGCTGGGCGGTGTCACGTACATCGCAGATCTCATCCAATTAAAGCCAGCGAAAAACAGTCCATGTCTCCGGGCATATGCGCAACAGAGTCCAATAAGCACTCCTTAATAAACTCTCCGTCAGAAAACGCCTTACTTTTTCTGGCGCCTATGTGAGAAATGACGAAACTTGTCCTGACGGCTGCATCTCTGGGGGTGTGAAATATGGCAAAAAGTCCTTGTTGGGTTTGCAGTTTTACCATCAACGCATCAGCCTCCCTTGCGCGCGCTTCATAAGACACATTCCGGTATTTTCCCTCGTGCTTCGTCGTGTAGTGGTGATTAAAATGATATTCTTTAAACACAGCAAGCTGTGTACCACAAATTAAGCACACGGCTTTACCTTTAATTTCTGTAAAGAAATACTTGGCAGTCCATGTCTTGTTGGAAACACGCCAATCCTCATCAACTTTTCTTTTTTTAGCGTCTCATCACTTGTCTCTATGCACCTTCACTCACAGTTTCCCCCCGGACATACACTCATAAATAACACATTTCAAAATAAAAGCAGCACAGTTGTATTGCGTGCACGACATTGATGTTTTTTAAACTTTATTTTGTAGTAAAATATAATCAATTCACTCACAATCGCACACGCGCATACGTCCACACGGAAGTAATACAAATAACGCTTTTCAAAACAAAAGCAGCACCGTTGTATTGCACACTCGACATAGATACTTTTTGAAATGTATTTTGTAATTTATGATTGGCCTCACGCGGGTCGGACAGGGATGCGCAAAGGGCCGGATGCGGCCCGCGGGCCGTACAATGCCCAGGTCTGATCTATCTACTTGGCTCGTACGTTATGAGAGCGAGCCACAGAAAAATGAGAGTAGATACTTTGTTTCCTTAGGAGTAGAGATGTCCGATAATATCGGACTGCCGATATTATCGGTCGATAAATGCTTTAAAACGTGATATCGGAAATGATCGGTATCGGTTTCAAGGAGTAAAACGACGCTGTACGTAGTGGTACACGGACGTAGGGAGAAGTACAGAGCGCCAATAAACCTTAAAGGCACTGCCTTTGCATGCCGGCCCAATCACATAATATCTTACGGCTTTTGACACACACAAGTGAATGCAAGGCATTCTTGGTCAACAGCCATACAGGTCACACTGAGGGTGACGTATAAACAACTTTAACACTGTTACAAATATGCGCCACACTGTGAACCCACACCAAACAAGAATGACAAACACATTTCGGGAGAACATCCGCACCGTAACACAACATAAACACAACAGAACAAATACCCAGAACCCCTTGCAGCACTAACTCTTCCGGAACGCTACCCCCCCCCAACCCCGCTGTCAGGTTCAAACACTGATGACATCTATTAAACAAGACAAAAGGCAAGGAATCAAACAGAGACAGAATTCAATTTGGACTCAATATTGAGGAGAGACATGGCCACTGTACTCTCTGTCCAGTCTTGCACCACGCTCTGACGAAGAAGGTTTTCGTCCCCTCTTTTATTTAGATGTTCAATGTTTACGCAACAACACCTGTCTCAACAGGAATGGGGTGTATGTAAACAGTCATTGTTTTCGGTCACATTGAAGACAAAAGAAGAAGATCCCTCGGGCTTGGGCTTGTCGTGGATTCAGCTTTGGCAGGTTTTTGAGGACAATGGATGACCCCTCCCGTCTCATTCCACCGTACACAGCGGAATCTTCCAAGCGTTTGGCTTGGTGCAACAAAGACAGCTTCTTGTCTGTTCATTGGAAACTCAGAACGGAAAGTTTTTTGATAATTTAAATACAATTTTTCTGACCCGCCCACCTCAACCTCCTCATTCTCTCTCAGGGAGAGCATGTCCCAAATTCCAAGCTGCTGTTTTGAGGCATGTTAAAAAAAATAATGCACTTTGTGACTTCAATACTAAATATGGCAGTGCCATGTTGGCATTTTTTTCTGTAACTTGAGTTGAGTTATTTTGTAAAACCTTGTTACATTGTTTAATGCATCCAGCGGGGCATCACAACAAAATTAGGCATAATAATGTGTTAATTCCACGACTGTATATATCGGTATCGGTTGATATCGGAATCGGTAATTAAGAGTTGGACAATATCGGAATATTGGATACCGGCAAAAAAGCCATTATCGGACATCTCTACCTAGGAGCATCCTCCCAGGTGCTTCAGATCTGGTCAATCATCGGTCTCCATGGAAACCTCAGATGGAGACATCAGCCAATGAGACACGCCCAAGTTCCCCAGGAGCCTCAGCTGGGCCACCACATGAGACATTAGTCTCACACGTCCGTCTGCCTTTTGTCTGCCGTAAAAGAGGAATAAGGCAGCAGCATCGCTCCTTCATGATTTCATGCCCTGCATAAAAAACAAGGATTATGGACGTGAGACATCAGTTCAGGATCATGACATGCGGCTAAGCTATGCTGCTTGTGACCACAGATTGCGGTGTTAGGCCAAGTGAGCGCAGGATTCTGGAGGATGTGAGGATTGCTGTCGCTCGTCTGGCGGGCTTCCTTCCACAGCCGCTTCTGGCCGCACAGCATCGGGCATGAATCGACGGGTCGGGATGTCAGGTCACGTTATCTCCGAGGATTCATGCGAACCGATGCCACTCGTTTTTCATCTGAATCATTTGTTATTCATCAGCTCGTGGTTCAAATCTTCATTCGAGCTTCGCGTCAATCAGTCGCCATGGAGACGGCGCCACAACACAGCCTCATTAGCTGCACTATCTGGTCTCTCCGAGTGTTGTGTTACCGTTGTGACTCACAACCACCTGCCAGTGACAACACACTTCCTGTCACAGCATGGCAAAACAATCGTATTACTCCAGTAAGTGTGCATGTATTGTAACGGTTACTACATTTTATAATAAATACACAATACTACATTTTATAATGAATACACAATACCACTTATACTTTTGCATCAGGGTTGATTAGCCTATTCCGCTTCACTTTACACACTCCATTTCACCTGCTAATATGCAGCTATGAGCCCTGACTAATGTCATTGTTATGGTGAGGCACTGCTACACACACATGCACGCACACACACACACGCACGCGCGCACACACACACACGCTTAAGGACGAGCACACGTCATGGGAACACAATCCCATGCAGGCAGAACAATGACGTTTAAACAGTAAGAAGGTTCACCACAAAGGCACCTTTAAGGCAATTATAATCATTTTGATTAGAGATGTCCGATAATGGCTTTTTTGCCGATATCCGATATTCCGATATTGTCCAACTCTTAATTACCGATTCCGATATCAACCGATACCGATATATACAGTCGTGGAATTAAAACATTATTATGGCTAATTTTGTTGTGATGCCCCGCTGGATGCATTAAACAATGTAACAAGGTTTTCCAAAATAAATCAACTCAAGTTATGGAAAAAAATGCCAACATGGCACTGCCATATTTATTATTGAAGTCACAAAGTGCATTATTTTATTTTAACATGCCTCAAAACAGCAGCTTGGAATTTGAGACATGCTCTCCCAGAGAGAATGATGAGGTTGAGGTGGGCGGGGTTGGGTGGGGTTGGGGTGGGGGGATAGGGGGTTGCGGTGGGTGTATATTGTAGCGTCCCGGAAGAGTTAGTGCTGCAAGGGGTTCTGGGTATTTGTTCTGTTGTGTTTATGTTGTGTTACGGTGCGGATGTTCTCCCGAAATGTGTTTGTCATTCTTGTTTGGTGCGGTTTTACAGTGTGGCGCATATTTGTAACAGTGTTAAAGTTGTTTATACGGCTACCCTCAGTGTGACCTGTATGGCTGTTGACCAAGTATGCGTTGCATTCACTTGTGTGTGTGAAAAGCCGTAGATATTATTTGATTGGGCCGGCATGCAAAAGCAGTGCCTTTAATGTTTATTGGCGCTCTGTACTTCTCCCTACGTCCGTGTACCACTACGTACAGCGGCGTTTTAAAAAGTCATACATTTTACTTTTTAACTGATACCGATAATTTCCAATGTTACATTTTAAAGCATTTATCGGCCGATAATATCGGCAGTCCGAAATTATCGGACATCTCTAATTTTGATAAAACATTTTTTTATAATGATATGGATGATTTAATTCAACGTAAGAATAATACAATATATGAGATTTAGAGGTAGAAATTTTGGAAAGAAAAAAAAAAAGGTTATATATGCAATTCTAAAAAGTAAATACAAAAAAAGAAGCGGTAGAAAATGGATGGATGGATGGAATACAAATAAAAGTAGCAAATATAATACTGTATATAATAAGAATATTTACAATAATTAATATTATTTCTACTATAATTGATCAATAATTGCATTCTCTCTATAAGGGCAATTTAATTGTTCTTAGGGCCACATTTCCAGAAAACTTTTTCACTATTAGTCCTATTTTGGAAATCTGCATCCTCTGTGTTAGAATAATTGTTTCTAAGTTATCACAAAAACTTTGTGTTACATTTAGTGCCCGGTGAGAAGCAAAAGCTGTCTTTGAAACCTACCAAGAAGAAGGCTTGTAAAACTCCACTGTGTGGGGAATGGGGGAGAAGCAACATGAAGGTGTTTGTTTCTTTTATGTATTGTAATCAACAGAAAGATATTGTTGTGACCCAAGAACTACAAAGCGGAAAGGAAGCAGGGCCTGACTCCCCTCCAGGCACTGCTTTTTTGAAGTCTTTTACGAACCTCTTTTTTAACTCTTTTACGACCTCTTTTTTGAACTCTTTTTACGACCTCTTTTTTGAACCGACCTTTTCTTTTGAACTGTTTTGTAATCAAAGGCGATGGCTGTTTACGACCCCCTCCCTTTGGAAGCAGCTGTTGCCATGTGGTCAGGGAAGGTCTAAATAAAAGAAGGAGGCGTGCAATCTTTTGGCAGAGCGTAATGACACTGTACAAGGGTACAGATGTATACGTTTCCCCTCACTGAGGCAAATTGAATTCTGTCTCTGTTTGATTCTTTGCTTCTTGTCTTGTTTAATAGATGTCATCAGTGTTTGAACCTGACACTCTGTGGTGAACATTTGTTTTTGGTCTTATTTCTTTTGACAGAGTTACACATTTTAGAACTGTTATTAAAAATACAAGAGGTTAAAATGTCAATGCAAGGATCTACAGATGTGTTTACACTGGTCAACGTTCATTTATACAAATGAATCACTGTAGGGTTTTTATTATATTTAATCTGCTGCAAAAGTGTTAAAGTCTCTCCCAAGTTTTGAACTGAACTCGTTGGCCGCTCTTCATGTTATGCTTTTTCACCTTGAAATAAGCATGGTCTAATAGTTTTAATACAAATTTTAAAAAACATTTAAAAAAAATGAATTATACTCCCACAAGCATTTTTTTGTTTTATTTATTCATTATTAATATTATTATTAAAATGCTGGCTTTATTTATTTGTAAAAACACATTTTTTAACAAAATACAATTGCATTTATTTGTTTCTTAAGTTTAGATATCTTTTTTTATTTATTTTATTTTTTTATTTACATCAAAAGTTTGGACACACCTTCTCCTCATTCAATGTGTTTTCTTTATTTTCATGACTATTTACATAGTAGATTGTCACTGAAGGCATCAAAACTATGAATGAACACATGTGGAGTTATGTACTTAACAAAAAAAGGTAAAATAACTGAAAACGTGTTTTATATTATAGTTTCTTCAAAATAGGCACCCTTTGCTATGATTACTGCTTTGCACACTCTTGGCATTCTCTCGATGAGCTTCAAGCAAACGTGAAGTGAAAACCATTTCAGGTGACTACCTCTTGAAGCTCATCGAGAGAATGCCAAGAGAGTGCGAAAAAGTAATCAGAGCAAAAGGTGGCTATTTTGAAGAAACTAGAATATAAAACATGTTTTCAGTTATTTCACCTTTTTTTGATGCCTTCAGTGACAATCTACTATGTAAATCAGGGGTGTCAAACACATTTTAGATCGGGGGTAAAATGACGTCACGATTACGGCACGATAACTTAAAGATAAAGACAACTTCAGATTGTTTTCTTTGTATAGAAATAGAATAAACACATTCTGAAAATGTACAAATCATAATGTTGTTGTTGTTTTTTTACACTTACATGTTGCGGTTAATAGTATTCTATCTTTATTTGTCATTATTTACACTTTCTGAATAAAGTATGTGATAATGTTCATCAGTCAACTCATTGGTGTTAATTTTCAATCTGTCAAGATAAAAAAATAATATCAAAATCAAATTACAGGATGTTATTTATGTACTTTGCTCATTTTCCTCGACTGGTGCACTAACGTGTAGTTTATTTTTTTGTACATATGTAGCATCATCTACAAAGAATTGCTATTGCAACATCTACTGGACACATTTAGAAAAGCTGTTTATTTTATTCAAAAATTTCGGCTCATTTTTATACTTATATAGATAAAACCTTTTCGCGGGCCTGATCCGGCTCTCAGGCCGTACGTTTGACACCCCTGATGTAAATAGTCATGAAAATAAAGAAAACGCATTGAATGAGGAGAAGGTGTGTCCAAACTTTTGGCCTGTACTGTATACGTTTTCCTTCTAAAAACTCCCAATAATAAATAAGTTAAAATAAATAAATAGGTTTTAATAAACCAGAGCTCTACTGTAGCTTAAAACCTGAACTCAAACCCTTGTTTTCTTTCAAAATAATATGAAAAATATGAGCACAGAAGAAAAACATCCACAAGTCTTCATGACAAGAATTTTATTTCCATTTTTTTTTTCTTCACTTTTTAAAATTACATTTTGCATTAAATTAAAGTGTTTTTTTTTTGTTTTTTTAAATTCCTTTACAACATACATTAAGCTGTGAATCAGAGACGTTAAGGAAGTGGTGAGAACAGGGCAAAAAAGTTTTGGTGACGTCACAATATTTTACAAGCTTACAAAGGTTTTTAAAAAGGTCACGTCGTCGCCGCCATCGTCGTCGTTGGGGTCGTCTGGTCGCGTGTCGTTGGGAGGGAGACAAAAAAGGCACACACCAAAGAAGCTCATTGGTCACGGCAGCCTTTCACAGTCACACCCAATAGAAACCAGATTGAACTCAATGTGAGATTGGACACTAAAATAGGAACAGTTCAGAGAGTTTCACTATGTCTGCTATGCTGCTTTCAAGAACACTGGGGAAATTCAGATACTGTAAAAAAGTGAATAAACTGCAATATTATTAGTTATTCCGGGTATATGTTTGTCTATTTTATACAACAATTGAGGCAGCAACAATATAAGTCGAATAATTTGTTCACAAATTGTCAGCCATGTTTTTATGTTCAAGAGCAGGGGTCCCCAAACTACGGCCTGCCAGCGTCCAAAATCAGGCCCGCGGGAAGTCCCAAGTATAAAAAATAAAAAAATATTTTTTTCTGTCTTTTCTTATCTATTTTGTACCGCTTGCTACTCACGGTGTCTTCTAGCCGCTCAGGCAAATCATATTGTCTAAAAATGCATTTTCTCATCGATAACGTGACATCATCGCGCGCGCGGAAAGTGCGCTATATATATCTAATATATATATCTATATATAATATATATACTGTATATCTAATATATATATATATCTATATATAATATATCTAATATATATATCAAATATATATATATATATAATATATATATATATATATATACTGTATATATATATATATATATACTGTATATATATATATATATATATATATATATATATATATATATATATATATATATATATATATATATATATATATATATATATATATATATATATATATACTGTATATATATATATATATATATATATATATATATATATATATATATATATATATATATATATATATATATATATATAAATATACAGCCCGGCCCCCGGCCAAATTCTTTTAACCCAATCGAGTCAAAAAGTTTGGGGACCCCTGTTCAAGAGCTTTGTACGTGCGATGAGTGCTAATTTCCCAGTATTCTTGAATGCAGCATTACCCTTGAATGAACTGTGGTTTGAGACAGTTGGCTTTCCTCCTTGATAACCCCCACCCCCCCCAAAAAAAAATTCATGTTAATTTATCTACAAAAACAAGATTAAAGGAGTGCTTTGTTGATTTAAGTGTTGGGGGCTGTGATTGTTTCATTTAAGCAAAAAAGAAAAGAAAAAAAAAGTCTGATTTGTTAGTGACTTTTAAACATCTACAAAGTTGTTATTACAAAAAAAAGGGGGCTCATTATTATTTGTTAATATTTGCACAGGAACCAGCCTGTAAATGTCACTTCCTGTAGGTTAACGCTACGGTAATCGTTCCACCTTCATGACAGCGAACAAAAAAGTACAAATAAACATATAAATTGTATAAAAGACAAGATGGCGACACACAACAAACAAGCTCAGTCATGGCACAGAGATTAGAGAACCACTAACATAAACATTGTGTGTGTGTGTGTGTGTGTGTGTGTGTGTGTGTGTGTGTAGGGGAACAGAATTACAACAATAACACCTACATTCTTCATTATTTTTATCAAATGAGGGACACATCATGACGTAAGAAAAAAAACAAACAACCTACAAGTTAACAGCTATCGAAGAAAACATGGTCACTACTTTCAGGTGTAAGGCACAAATTTACATGAGGGGAGGGGGAACACATGTTTTTGTTGTTAACTTTTTTTGTGTTTGTTTTTTGTTTTTAAAGTTCCTCCCCAGTGATGGAGGCGACGTTACTGACTCTCACACACACACATTAAAACCCACAGTGCTGATTGGAGGAGCGAGCAAAAGGGGGAAGATTCTTTTCAAATGAGACAGTCCTGTTTGTGGCACGCTGTAAATAAATATCTCCTCCTTTCTCCTCGCTTTGTGTCATTAAAAAAAAAAAATCTAGTGGCTCCAGTTTAATGACTTTAAATATGTTTTTTGTTTTTTTTTAATCCCACTTGATTAATTCATATTAAAAAAGATCTCTCTTGCCCCAGCCTAAAAAGTCTTCTCTTCAAAAAAAAGCACTTGATAAAAAATAAATACAAGGAGCTATTAGTAGGAACAGTCAAGTGTTTTCCTGTTCTTCTGATCCAGGCCCGTCGAGGCGGGCGGGGACTTGATTGCGGTAACACTTGGAGGCTTTTCACAGTATTCCCACAGGCTTCGTCTTTTTTTTTTTTGTCAGTCCGAGCTCTTAAGTCCGTACTGTACACCGCCTCCAAAAAACAAAAAACCGGACCCTCCCCCACGCGTACAAGAGAGCCGCCGTCTCGATGCTACAGTAGCACGAGTTCCCCCCGCCATATTTACATGTTGGTATAAAAGAAAGCGTGTTCCTAAAAAAAACAACTGAATTGTACACAGAGGAGAACTGAAAGGTGGTCAAAGTAGGCGGACTATGTGCACGAGTCACTGGACTTGACCTTTGTGGACAGCGACACTGCGGACGGTTTGGGAGGAACGTCGGGCTT
This sequence comes from Entelurus aequoreus, assembly GCF_033978785.1. Taxonomy (NCBI): domain Eukaryota; kingdom Metazoa; phylum Chordata; class Actinopteri; order Syngnathiformes; family Syngnathidae; genus Entelurus; species Entelurus aequoreus. The sequence goes on from NC_084747.1 coordinate 34,120,828, forward strand.
GAGGTACTTGAGGCTGCCTCGAGGCAGCGAAGCGTAGGAGCTCATCCGGGAAAGAGACATCCCCTGCGCCGTCATTTGTATGGAGTCCACCCTCTGGGGCGCAGGGGGCGGCGTCTCCACGCGGTTGAAGCTCTGATGTCTCGCCAAATGGGAGGAGTTGGACGAGTTGGTGTTGTGCTTCTTCAGGCCGGACGAGCCCGAGGCGGAGGATCCTTTCCGGAGCCCGTAGACGGACGAGTGGACCTCGAGGCGCTTGCCCATCTGCGGGACTGCGGGCGGCACGGCGAGGGAGGCCTCCCGCTGGGGGACGCGGGGCGGCAGCGGCCCGGACGGATCCACCAGGTTGCGGTGGGGGTTCTTGACCGTCTTGTACTCCAAGGTGGCGCCCTGGTCGTCCATGAGGCTCAAGGCGAGGTCGCCGGGGTGAGGCTGCTCCACGTACTCGTGCTGGTGCAGGTGAGGCGGGAGCTGGTGCTGATGCTGCGGGAGTGGCAGCACCACCACGCTGGGGATGTGGCCCGGCGACGCCCTGAGGGGCAGGTCTGAGATGACGGCGGAGCCCATCGGAGCCATGTCCTTGGTGCAGGCGTTGATGAGGTTCTGGGCGCGCTCCCACTCCCGGCTCCCCCGGCTGGGCTTGCGGCGAGGCTGTATGGGGGTGGACTCGGGCGTGGGCAGAGCGGAAAGGTCCAGGTGGTGCTGGTCGGCTTTGATGAGCATCTTGCCGTTGGGGGTCAGCCTGCCGTTGTGCATCAGAGGCGAGAGGATGGCCTCGGGGCGGCCGTCTTTGGCCTGCGTCTCAAACAGGCCCGTGAGCTTGGTCACGCTGTTCATGGAGCCGCGGCGCAGGTGGTGGTTGTCCTTCTCCTTGCGGCCCGGCAGCTCCAAGTCTCGGCGCCGGTGGTCGCAGACGCAGTAGACGATGATGCCGGAGAAGATGGCGCCCATGGCGAACGCTAGGATGACGGCGATGGCCAGGAGAGTGACGGGAACCAGCTGGTCACGGGCCTTCTGGTAGCTCTCACGGATCACACCTGCACAGACAGCACAGACACGCTCGTTATGTGTCGAACTGGACCTCCTGTTCACACAAATATAAAAAAAAGTTTGGACACACCTTCTCCTCATTCAATGTGTTTTCTTTATTTTCATGACTATTTACATTGTAGATTGTCACTGAAGGCATCACAACTATGAATGAACACATGTGGAGGTATGTACTTAACAAAAAAAGGTGAAGTAACTGAAAACATGTTTTATAGTCTTAAAGGCCTACTGAAATGCGATTTTCTTATTTAAACGGGGATAGCAGGTCCATTCTATGTGTCATACTTGATCATTTCGCGATATTGCCATATTTTTGCTGAAAGGATTTAGTAGAGAACATCGACGATAAAGTTTGCAACTTTTGGTCGCTGATAAAAAAGCCTTGCCTGTACCGGAAGTAGCGTGACGTCACAGGTTGTGGAGCTCCTCACATCTGCACATTGTTTACAATCATGGCCACCAGCAGCGAGAGCGATTCGGACCATAAAAAGCGACAATTTCCCCATCAATTTGAGCGAGGATGAAAGATTTGTGGATGAGGAAAGTGAGAGTGAAGGACTAGAGGGCATGCCACAAATTAATCCTGCATAACAAACACCTCCCTCCTCCTGTCCATATAACCCGCCAATACAACTCAAACACCCGCACAACACACTCAATCCCACAGCCCAAAGTACCGTTCACCTCCCCAAAGTTCATACAGCACATATATTTCCCCAAAGTCCCCAAAGCTACGTATGTGACATGCACATAGCGGCACGCACGTACGGGCAAGCGATCAAATGTTTGGAAGCCGCAGCTGCGTACTCACGGTACCACGTCTGCGCATACAACTCAAAGTCCTCCTGGTAAGAGTCTCTGTTGTCCCAGTTCTCCACAGGCCAATGGTAAAGCTTGACTGTCATCTTTCGGGAATGTAAACAATGAAACACCGGCTACGTGTTTGTGTTGCTGCAGCCGGCCGCTAATACACCGCTTCCCACCTACAGCTTTCTTCTTTGGTGTCTCCATTGTTCATTGAACAAATTGCAAAAGATTCACCAACACAGATGTCCAGAATACTGTGGAATTTTGCGATGAAAACAGACGACTTAATAGCTGGCCACAATGCTGTCCCAAAATGTCCTCTACAATCCGTGACGTCACGTGCAGGCGTCATCATACCGAGACGTTTTCAGCAGGATATTCCGCGCAAAATTTAAAATTGCACTTTAGTAATCTAACCCGGCCGTATTGGCATGTGTTGCAATGTTAAGATTTCATCATTGATGTATAAACTATCAGACTGCGTGGTCGGTAGTAGTGGGTTTCAGTAGGCCTTTAATAGTCATGTTTTTTAATAGTGTCTTCAAAATAGCCACCCTTTGCTCTGATTACTGTTTTGCACACTCTTGGCATTCTCTCCATGAGCTTCAAGAGGTAGTCACCTGAAATGGTTTTCACTTCACAGGTGTCATAGTTTTGTATATGTATATATATAGCGGTAGAAAATGGATGGATGGATGGATGGACGGACATTCCCATTACAAAAAAAATCATGCCATTGAAAAATCTTCCTGCGGATGCCAAAACGATTCAAGTGAGAGTTAAATCATCTGTTTTCTTGTCTTTTTTCTGACAATCCAAATATGTTGACACGAGCACAGACATGGATTCTCTTTCCACCGTTGCACCGAAAGCCTCTTCACAATGATCGCGGTGCAGCCAAATGAGCGTAACGGTACCAGTTCAAACATACTTTCCAAATGTGCTGAAAATAAATGCAAAAAAAGTTTAAGGCAGGAGTCTGTAACCCAAACTGTTCAAAGAACCATATTGGACCAAAAATACAAAAAACAAATCTTGTCACGAGCTGCAAAAAATTCAAAGCCTTATATTAATCTTATAATGAAAGCGACACATGATGTAAGTGTCTATATTAGCTGTATTATTAACCTGCAAGCTCTTATCTGTGAGGCGGGTGCAGTATTTGGATTTGCTGCTGTTCATGTTGGAGAATATCTGCTTGCGCATATATTTGTTTTGTTTGCAACAGCCACTTGCCCGGCACCACGTCGTGCTGAAAGAAACATGTGTCGCAGGCTGACGCAAATCTTTGACATAAATGTTTAAATTTCATATATATTCTACATATTTTTACAACATTGGAAAACATTAGTAAGACTCTCATAGGCTTCTCCGAGGGTAAGTTAAAGTCCCAACGATTGTCACACACACACTGGGTGTGGTGAAATGTGTCCTCTGCATTTGACCCATCCCCATATTCACCTGCTGTGAGGTGAGGGGAGCAGTGAGCAGCAGCGTGCGCCGCGCTAGGGAATCATTTGGTGATTTAACCCCCAATTCCAACCCTTGATGCTGAGTGCCAAGCAGGGAGGTAATGTGTCCCAATGGTATGGCTCGGCCGGGGTTTGAACTCCCAACCTCCCAGTCTCAGGGTGGACACTCTAACCGCAAGGCCACTGAGCTGGTAAAATAACTTCCTGGAAATTACTGGATTAGAATAGGAAGTCTAGGCTGTCTCCATCTAATGGATTTATTACAATCTTTGGAAGCTGGGTAACGTTTGCTGTGGTCTGGAACACATGACACACAAACAATTATCAGAAATGCAGCCAATATTACATACACATAATTTGTCATGAGACATGCAAATATAAATTAAAAAAACAGAGGACATACGCAAAGGAAATTAAATGAGCTCAAAAATACCTACAAACGAGTCTTAATGATGCTAGCCTAAATAGCATGTTAGCATCGATTAGCTTAAAGTCATGCAGTGACCAAATATGCCTGATACGCACTCCACACAAGTCAATAACATCAACAAAGCTCACCTTTTGTGCATTCATGCACAGCATAAAAAGTTTGGTGGTCAAAATGAGACAAAGAAGGAGTGGCATAAAACACGTCTTTCTGCGGAAACGTCGGAGAAAGTTATACATGTAAACCAGGGGTGCCCACACTTTTTCAGTAGGCGTGCTACTTATCAAATGACAAAGTTGAGGTGATTTATCTCATATACAGTATATACAGGTATATACATATATATACTGAATATATATATACTGAATATATATATATATATATATATATATATATATATATATATATATATATATATATATATATATATATATATGTTTTTGTTCACATTTTAAAGGTGTTTAATAAAAATACAAACATGTTTAACACATACAGATTACCTTCTTTCATGAAGACAAGAATATGAGTTGGTGTATTACCTTATTCTGATGACTTGCATTGATTGGAATGGAACATGATTCACAGTAGTTTCTGATAACTTCCACATTTTCAAATGTACATTGTGAAGGGATCAAGTCCTCTCTTTCCATACTCGTTTTATACCCTTTACAACAGGGGTGTCAAACTCAAATACAGAGTGGGCCAAAATTTCAAACTAAACAAAGCCGCGGGCCAAGGTTGAACAAATTAACCTTTTAATAGGGACCCAAACAAGTTTTGCATTGAATATTGAACAAGCAAGGCTTATATAACTTTAGTGACATGTAAAATCGAGTTTTGAATAATAATAATTATAATTAAAAAATATCAATGGCATATCAAATAAAATTTTAATAAAAATTGAATGCCTCTTTTCTATTTGCAGCCTTCTGAGGTAAATATCAAAATAAACTTTTTCCACAGGCTAATAATAAATTTGAAAATAAAATAACAATAATGAATGAATCAAACATTCAAGCCTTGAAGTAGCAAGAGAAAGTGCATGAATAAAATGTTAATTATTGCTCAGTTTGCTACACTGATTTGCTTTAACACCGAATATGGAACAAGCAACGCTTATATAACTTAATAGTGCAAAATCAACTTTCAAAAAACAAATGAAAAAACATCAATGGTATATTAAATCAAACTTAAATAAAAAATGGGATGCCTCTTTTCTATTTGCAGCCTTCTGAGGTAAATATCAACATTAACTTTTTCCACAGGCTAATACATTTGAAAATAAAATAACAATGAATAAATCAACCATTCAGGCCTTTTTACTGCTCAGTTTGCGACACACTGATCTAATCTGATGTGCCCAAGCCAGATACCTGCCATACACTTGGGTAAAACAGAATCCATCCTGTTTGGGTCCCACATCAAACTTAAGAAAGTCAATGACTTCACCATAAAAGTAGGTGACATTGTTATCACCAGGAAAGATGAGGTCACCTACCTAGGTTATATTCTAGAGGCTAACCTTTCCTGGGATAAAATGGCTACCAAGGTAATCAAAAAGGTTAACCAACGAACGAGATTTCTCTACAGAATTTCCTCTCTGGTCAACAAAAGCACCTTGAGGATTCTGGCGGGAACTCTCGTTAAACCCTTTTTCGATTACGCATGCACCTCCTGGTACCCTAGCACCTCTAAAACCCTCAAATCTAAACTCCAAACATCTCAGAACAAGCTAGTCAGATTACTTCTAGACCTCCACCCCAGATCCCACCTCACTCCTACCCACTTCTCTAAAGTGGGCTGGCTCAAGGTGGAGGACAGAGTTAAACAACTTGCACTGAGCCTAGTCTATAAAATATGCTACACCTCCCTGATACCGAAGTACATGTCAAACTACTTCCTTAACGCCATAACCACAACACCAGGGGGTGCTCCACTAACCACGTTAAACCCAGATTCCGAACTAAAAAAGGTCTTAACTCATTCTCTTTCTATGCCACATCAATGTGGAATGCGCTCCCAACAGGTATAAAAGAAAGGGCATCTCTATCCTCCTTTAAAACCGCAATAAAAGTTCACCTCCAGGCAGCTACAACCCTAAACTAACACCCTCCCCGGATTGCTAATAATCAAATGTAAACAATCAAATGCAGATACTTTTTCTTTTTCTTATGCCTTCTGATCTCTCTGTCTCTCTCTCTCTCTCTCTATGTCCACTACTTGATGTCCATATCCTACCCCTCCCCCCCACCTCCACACCCCTGATTGTAAATAATGTAAATAATTCAATGTGATTATCTTGTGTGATGACTGTATTATGATGATAGTATATATGATAGTATATATCTGTATCATGAATCAATTTAAGTGGACCCCGACTTAAACAAGTTGAAAAACTTATTCGGGTGTTACCATTTAGTGGTCAATTGTACGGAATATGTACTTCACTGTGCAACCTACTAATAAAAGTCTCAATCAATCAATCAATGCCATCTTTTCTGGGATGCTAGTTCATTAATGTCGGGGCTCAGGTGGGCGGGGTTGGGGGGGCGGGGTTTGGTGGTAGTGGGGGGTGTATATTGTAGTGTCCCGGAAGAGTTAGTGCTGCAAGGGGTTCTGGGTATTTGTTCTGTTGTGTTTATGTTGTGTTACGGTGCGGATGTTCTCCCGAAATGTGTTTGTCATTCTTGTTTGGTGTGGGTTCACAGTGTGGCGCATATTTGTAACAGTGTTAAAGTTGTTTATACGGCTACCCTCAGTGTGACCTGTATGGCTGTTGATCAAGTATGCCTTGCATTCACTTATGTGTGTGTAGAAGCCGCATAAATCATGTGACAGGGGCCGGCACGCTGTTTGTATGGAGGAAAAGCAGACGTGACGACAGGTTGTAGAGGACGCTAAAGGCAGTGCCTTTAAGGCATGCCCCCAATATTGTTGTCCGGGTGGAAATCGGGAGAAATTCGGGAGAATGGTTGACTCGGGAGACTTTCGAGAGGGGCACTGAAAATCGGGAGGGTTGGCAAGTATGAGTATTAGCAGTGAATGTGGTGTTACAGCGGCGGTGCCGCTGTATAATACCGGCAGGCCAGCTCTAATGTTAATTTGATATTGCCTCAAGGGCCAAATGGGTCAGAGTTTGACACCCATGGTGTAGGGCAGGGGTGTCCAAAGTGCGGCCCGAAGGCCATTTGCGGCCCGCAGGTAATTTTTTAACGGCCCCACGGCACATTTTAAAAATACGATTGAAAAAAATAAAAAACATTAAAAGTGGTATAAAAGAGCAAACAGGTGAAATGTAACAAGAAAATAACTCTAAATAACACAAAGCTGCCATGCAGGCTGTTTCTTTCTTTAAAAAATAATAATGAATCAAAATCAATGTCATTATGAATTATTGACCTATTCAAGGCTCCAATTACGTCACATTAAATATTTTGAGATAGTTTTTGGGGAAAATGTTGCATATTTTGTGTTTGCCATTTAAAAAAACGAGCTGTTTTTTTAAAGAAGGGCCTAAAACGAACAAACAAAAAACATAAACAACAATACAACTTATAATTTACAGATAGATCTGAAGTTGATCTCGAGATTATTGTGTTAAAAGTAAACAGTAAAAAAAAAAATAATTATAATTTATTTTTTAACACTTTAATGAGTAAATAAATAATAAATGGGTTATACTTGTATAGCGCTTTTCTACCTTCAAGGTACTCAAAGCGCTTTGACAGTATTTCCACATTCACCCATTCACACACACATTCACACACTGATGGCGGGAGCTGCCATGCAAGGCGCTAACCAGCAGCCATCAGGAGCAAGGGTGAAGTGTCTTGCCCAAGGACACAAGGGACGTGACGAGGATGGTAGAAGGTGGGGATTGAACCCCAGTAACCAGCAACCCTCCGATTGCTGGCCCGGCCACTCTACCAACTTCGCCACGTCGTAGGACCCTTTTGGATCCCCTACAATTTTAGTGTGATTAGTTTTTAAGTGTCATTGCTCAAAAAATAATAATGAATTAAAATCAATGGTGTTATGAGTTTTTTACCTTTTTAAGGCTCCAATTATTATATACTCTCAAATATCCCAATTTTATTGCATATTTTGTGTTTTTTTTTCATTAAAAAAAGGGTTTTCTTTGACAAAAAGAGCATACAATTTAAATCTTTAAAAAATGTTATATTGACAGATAGACCTAATGTTGATCTAGAGGTTTAAAAACTTGAATAATAACACCAATAATAATACTGAATAATGACACGTTTTTTTTATATTTTTTGGAACAAAATTGGTTTTTAAAATAAAACATATCAAAATGGCCCCTGCTAGCTTTGATTTTTCAATGTGCGGCCCTCAGTGGAAAAAGTTTGGACACCCCTGGTCTAGGGTATACATATGAATGCCGAAAAATTATATCTATTTTTGATTATTGCGATTAATTTTGAGTTGACTATGAACAATAATCACGATTGAATATTTAAATTGTTTGACAGCCCTATATATATATACAAATATATATATATATATATATATATATATATATATATATATATATATATATATATATATATATATACATACATACATACATACATACATACATACATACATACATACATATATATATATATATATATATATATATATATATATATATATATATATATATATATATATATGTATATATATATATATATATATATATATATATATATACATATATATATATATATATATATATATATATATATATATATATATATATATATATATATATATATATATATATATATATATATATATATATATATATACAGTGGGCCCTGACGCTCAACTTCTGCATGATGATTGGATGATCTGTTTAAGGCCGAGTCCCCTTTTGATTGACAGCGAAATGAGCGAATCATAGATCTTGTGTTGTAAACGTCTGTGGGAACAATTTTCAACATTCATTCTGTTGTCCTGAGTTGAAGCGGTGACTTTCCTGATCCTCCTAGCGACATTTTCTTTGTTAAAAACGACTAGCGACAAATAGAGCTTCTATTTCTGGTGGGGTTTTTTGTGTTTGAAGACTGATTTCTTTCACTCTGCAGTTTCCGTCCCTACCGAGCAGCACCCGCCCTACCGAGCAGCGGGTGCTGCTGAGCCCCTCCGCTGTCTCAAAGCACTCGCAGGCGGACACTGGCAGATAATTTGAATGTTTTTTTTTTTGTTTGTTTTTATTGAACAAACATACAACAAACAAACATGTGCACACAAATGCACATATTTGTACAAACTATTGTCATTAGTGGCAACGATTAGAGCTACATCTGCAGGTGTAGAGAGGAGCTTCTCCTGTTTAAAGTGGCTCAAGTCTTACACCCGCAACACCGTAGAGCCAAGGCCTGGCCATTGAGAGGACACTTGTCAAATCCCTGGAAAAGGGTCACAGATCACTTTCTTAAAAAAGAACGGAGGGTAGAATTTACGTATAAATAAACCAACACATTTTATGATGTAGGCCGAAATTGAGCTTCCCCTCCTTGAGAGACCAGCATCCGCCACTGAGAAGCCATTTTCTTGTTAAATGCAAAAGGGTGACATTTCATAAAGATGAAATACTATCTGATCAATCTGACAGAATGTATTTAAAAAAAAAAGGGCGTGGGTGGGCGGTAGTATTCCAGTGAAAATCAGATATGGAGCAGTCCAACATGTTGACGGTTGTGTAAACAGTACACACACACTCACTTATGATAACCCTGAGCGTGTTGATGGATGCAGTGGTTTCACGCTGCATTCTCCTGCTCGGGTTAAACACTGGTCGGGGGTGGGGGGCGTGGTTGGAGCGGGGGCGTGGTTAGGGGCGTGGTTAAGAGGAGAGTATATTTACAGCTAGAATTCACCAACTCAAGTATTTTATATATATATATATAAATACTTGACTTTCAGTGAATTATATATATATATATATACATATATATATATATATATATATATATATATATATATATATAGTTATTTATTTATTTTATTATATATATAAATAAAAGAAATACTTGAATTTTAGTGTTAATTTATGTACACATATACACACACACACACAACACTCATCTACTCATTGTTGTACTTGAAAGTACAATGCTTTGTTAAGGGTTGAATTGTCCATCCTCTTTCTATTCTCTGTCACTATTTTTCTAACCATGCTGAACACCCTCTCTGATGATGCATTGCAGTGCTTTCATCAAATGCACGAGAGTGTGGAATCTTCCATCTCTCCCTAGCATGGCCCAAAACCGGCCAATCCTTGCTTCCTGGGGAAGATCTTCCCTGGCAAGCAATTGGTACTCCAGTACTTGTACCCGGAGGCTGGTCAGGTCCAATCGCAGCTGCGGCAGACTTTTTTTTTTTGGGGCGTGGCCTCCAGCTCCGGCTGAATACCGGGAGTTTGTCGGGAGACAATCTCTGTCGGGAGGTTGTCGGGAGAGGCGCTGAATATCGGGATTCTCCCGCTAAAAACGGGAGGGTTGGCAAGTATGACCTAAACTATTCGAGTCTGTAAGTTCCGTTCCCAGTTCAATGGCAGTGGAACTTAAAGGCCTACTGAAACCCACTACTACCGACCACGCAGTCTGATAGTTTATATATCAATGATGAAATCTTAACATTGCAACACATGCCAATACGGCCGGGTTAGCTTACTAAAGTGCAATTTTAAATTTTGCGCCGAAATATCCTGCTGAAAACGTTTCGGTATGATGACGTTTGCGCGTGACGTCACGGATTGTAGAGGACATTTTGGGACAGCATTGTGGCCAGCTTTTAAGTCGTCTATTTTCATTGCAAAATTCCACAGTATTCCGGAGATCTGTGTTGGTGAATCTTTTGCAATTTGTTCAATGAACAATGAAGACAGCAAAGAAGAAAGCTGTAGGTGGGAAGCGGTACATTGCGGCCGGCTGCAGCAACACAAACACGTAGCCGGTGTTTCATTGTTTACATTCCCGAAAGATGACAGTCAAGCTTTACCATTGGCTTGTGGAGAACTGGGACAACAGAAACTCTTACCAGGAGGACTTTGAGTTGGATACGCAGACGCGGTACCGTGAGTACGCAGCTGCGGCTTCCAAACATTTGATTGCTTGCCCGTACATGCGTGCCGCTATGTGCATGTCAAGTACATAACTTTGGGGAAATATATGTGCTGTATGAACTTTGCGGAGGTGAACGGGACTTTGGGGTGTGGGATTGAGTGTGTTGTGCAGGTGTTTGAGTTGTATTGGTGGGTTATATGGACGGGAGGGGGGAGGTGTTTGTTATGCTGGATTAATTTGTGGCATATTAAATATAAGCCTGGTTGTGTTGTGGCTAATAGAGTATGTATATGTCTTGTGTTTATTTACTGTTTTAGTCATTCCCAGCTGAATATCAGGTCCCACCCACCTCTCACAGCATCTTCCCTATCTGAATCGCTCCCACTGCCCTCTAGTCCTTCACTCTCACTTTCCTCATCCACGAATCTTTCATCCTCACTCAAATTAATGGGGAAATCGTCGCTTTCTCGGTCCGAATCGCTCTCGCTGCTGGTGGCCATGATTGTAAACAATGTGCAGATGTGAGGAGCTCCACAACCGGTGACGTCACGCGCATATCATCTGCTACTTCCGGTACAGGCAAAGCTTTTTTATAAGCGACCAAAAGTTGAGAACTTTATCGTCGATGTTCTCTACTAAATCCTTTCAGCAAAAATATGGAAATATCGCGAAATGATCAAGTATGACACATAGAATGGACCTTCTATCCCCGTTTAAATAAGAAAATCGCATTTCAGTAGGCCTTTAAAGCAACAGTAAGGAATAGAATAACATTGTATCTTGTCTAGGAATAAACATTATCTAATGTGTGCAGCCACAGCACTCATGCACACAACTCAGTAAAAACAGTAACATTAATAGCAACATACAATCTATCCTGGCTGGTCCACTATACAGTACTATAGCCCATTAAAAGACAGAAGTAATTCGGGGTCACCATAGCAATGGGTTTTACTATTAAGAGTCAGTGTAAAATAGTACTGTTACCGTGAGATACATGCAATTAATTCAACCCAATGAATACATTAACATTTTAATAGTCCATCAAAATCAACGATTGGAAAATATGTTTTCTTTTATATTTTCCACAAAAAATACATACCGTATTTTTCGGACTATAAGTCGCAGTTTTTACCATAGTTTGGCCGGGGGTGCGACTTATACTCAGGAGCGACTTATGTGTGAAATTATTAACGCATTACCGTAAAATATGAAATAATATTATTTAGCTCATTCACGTAAGCGACTAGACGTATAAGATTTCATGGGATTTAGCGATTAGGAGTGACAGATTGTTTGGTAAATGTATAGCATGTTCTATATGTTATAGTTATTTGAATGACTCTTACCATAATATGTTACGTTAACATACCAGCATGTTCTCAGTTGGTTATTTATGCGTCATATAACGTACAGTTATTCAGCCCGTTGTTCACTATTCTTTATTTATTTTAAATTGCCTTTCAAATGTCTATTCTTGGTGTTGGCTTTTATCAAATAAATTTCCCCCAAAAATGCGACTTATATTCCAGTGCGACTTATATATGTTTTTTTTCCTTCTTTATTATGCATTTTCAGCGGGTGCGATTTATACTCCAGAGCGACTTATACTCCGAAAAATACGGTAATATTAAATTATAATAATTGTTTTTTATTTGCTAAATTTTTATTTGTGCATCTAGCATTGCTATTACTAAATACGGTTTATTTCATGATGCACTGATTTAAATTCTCAGTATGTGACTTTTTTTTCTTCTATTTATGATTTCTATTTACATTATTATTATTATTATTAAATTCATTTTTTTTCCCATATCATTATTGATTTCTTCATCATGCCAATCTATTGCCTCATGGTGAGAGTCTAAGTTGGGGGTCTGCAACCTGCGGCTCTTTAGCGCCGCCCTAGTTGCTCCCTGGAGCTTTTTCAAAAATGTATGAAAATAGAAAAAGATGGGGAAAAAATATATTTTCGTTTTAATATGGTTTCTGTAGAAGGACAGCATGACAACAAACTAATTCTTAGAAATCCCACTGTTTATAGTAAACATGATTCTCTGATGAGAGTATTTGGCGGGCGCCGTTTTGTCCTACTAATTTTGGCGGTCCTTGAACTCACCGTAGTTTGTTTACTTGTATAACTTTCTTCAACGATGCCAGAGAAAGACATATTTTATGCCACTCATACTTTGTCTTTTTGTCCACCAAACGTTTTATGCTGTGCATGAATGCACAAAGGTGAGCTTTGTTGATGTTATTGACTTGTGTGGAGTGCTTTTCAAGCATATTTGGTCAGTTAATGACTGCAAGCTAATCGATGCTAACATGCTATTTAGGCTAGCATAATGCCTCACTTCTACGTATACTTGAGCTCATTTAATTTCCTATGTCCTCTGTGTATATAGTTTATATTTTCATTTCTCATGACATATTATCTGTATGTAATATTGCCTGCATTTCTTTTTTTTTTTTTTAAACACAACAACAACAACAGAGCAACATCAGCAAATACGACATGTACAAATATGATGGTAAAAGTAATAGCAAATAAGCAGTTAGCGAAAATTAAAAAAAAAAAATACAGAAATGACAATGAGCATTATTACACTAAAAATGGAGCAATATGAACACCAATAGAAATAGTGCTATTGATAATAAACAATACCAATACGTTACCTTTATTATCAACAATACAATTGTTCAAATGCAACAATACATATACGTAATGATAACTTGAGATACGAAAGAATGCAGAAAAATAGAGGGGAAAAAAGAGAAGCAACCTACATTAACCTTGTAGATTGTTATAGTAACAATAGGTTAAGCTTTGTCAGTGTGCCATGTGTTATACCCAGTTTACCCTAGGGCAACAACGTTAATATATGTTTGATGAAACGTGATTATGTGCATGAGTGTATGTGTGCATATGTACTTGTATATGTACAGTATGTGTATGTGTGCTTGTACAGTGAATGTATATGTACAGTATGTGTATGTGTGCTTGTACAGTGAATGTATATGTACAGTATGTATATGTGTGCTTGTACAGTGAATGTATATGTACAGTATGTGTATATGTGTGTACAGCGAATGTATATGTACAGTATGTGTATACAGTATGTGTGTTTGAACAGTGAATGTATATGTACAGTATGTGTATACAGTATGTGTGTTTGAACAGTGAATGTATATATACAGGATGTGTATATGTGTTTGTACAGTGAATGTATATGTACAGTATATGTATGTGTGTGTTTGTACAGTGAATGTATATGTGTAGTATGTGTATGTGTGTGTTTGTACAGTGAGTGTATATGTACAGTATGTGTATATGTATGTTTTTACAGTGAATGTATATGTACAGTATGTGTATACAGTATGTTTGTATAATGAATGTGCGTGTGGATGTACGAACTTTGAGTGTGTAAATATGTACTGTATTTATTTGTATATGTATGTGGGAGCGTAGGTACCTATGTATGTGTGTATGTATGTGTGTGAGTATATGTGAATTTGCATGTACAATACATTTGACTCCCAGTGTGTGCGGGAGCCAGAGTACGGCCCCCGCCTCCCCGAGAGCCCATCCCACAAACAGTAGGTGTGGTGCCCAGGGAACCAGGGGCCACCGCCCCCACGCAGCCAAGCCGGACAGCGACAGGAACCCCAGAGCCTGGCCCACCGCGCCGCCCACAAGGGCCAGCAGCAGGCCGCAGACAGACGCACCCGGCAGAGGACAAGGCACGAGAAAAGCAGGGGGCAGCCAGACCCCAAGCCAGCGAGAGACCACACCCCACACGGACAGAAAGGCGGGACGCACCGCCCGAGGGGCCCGGAGACCCCCCGCAACCGGACGGGAAGACCGCCCCCGCCCCACCGGCAACAGGGCCCCCCCCCCACCCCCGGAGAGCGTGGCGAGGCCAGCCCACGGCCACCCCACCCAAGCCGGCCGCCACAGGACCACCGAGCATGGGGCCACAGGAACCACCCACCCCACCCGCAGGGACCCCAACGATGGAGATGGAACAACCAGCAACCGCCCCGCCGAGTCCCCCCCCTGAGGTAGGGGAATAAATAAATAAAATAAATAAATACATAATAATAATAATAATAATAATAATAATAATATTAATAAAATATATTTTAAAAAATAAGAATAAATAAATAATTAAATCTATTTATAAAAAAAAAAGAAAAAAAAAAAAAAAAAAAGAGAATTAAAAGAAGATCACAGACATGCTGACACACAAGGTCACTACCCCAACAACTGGCCGACTCGCAGCACCTCGGAATACCCTGCAGCACCAAGCTACCACAGTAGACGCAGGGACCAGACCCAGCAGGCCCCAACCAAGACGGGCACCCGGAAGGGATGGACGGTGGGACCCAGGAGCTCCAGACACGCAGTCCGGATGCAGTAGCCTGAGGCGCCGACCCCCACCCGACAGGCAGGCCCAGAACGTACCCCCAGAAATATACATACATATATATATACATACACATAAACATACACATGTACACATACACACACATACACATGCATACACATACACATATATATACATACATACATACACACACACAGATACACATACATATACACAGTTTGTCAGCCCCGACAACCACCACGCGCGCGCGCTGCCACCAGTCACAACATCAGCCACCCCCCTGCACCAGACCCAGCAGCCACGGGCGCCCACACCACAAACAAACGGCAGCAGAAACAGCAGCCACAACACCCCCAGACAGCCAGCACCACCCAATCAGATCAAAGCGATCAAAAAAAAAACCGCGACCGGCAACCACACGCCAACAGGATCACAGAGACCAGCCAGCGCCAGCCCGCCAGCAAGCCCAAACGCCAACACGCAAACAAGAGACCCCCCCCCCCCCCCACCAAAAGACCCCACCACCCCAACCCAAACCCGCACAAACACACCACCACCCAAACAACCGAGAAACCTTTTAGAACATGTTGAAAAGAAACTGGAAATTGTGATGTATCATGTTGTATGCTTGCATGTTCGAAATAAACAAACTCAAACTCAAACTCAAACAGTATCCAGACCAGACACGTGCGCCGCGCCGCCACCACATCAAGTCGCCAACAGAGACCCCACAGCGCAAGGTCGGGCCACACGGGCACGGACCCCACCCAACAGGAAGCGAGACCCGCGCGACGCCACACACAAATAAATAATAAGATTAAACAAAAATAATAATAATTTAAAAAAAAAAAATAATAATAATAATAATAAAATGAATTACAAATTAAATTAAATTAAAAATAACAAATAATTAAATAAAATAAAGTAAGTAAATACAAATTATTTAAAAAATGATAATAATAATAAAATAAAAAAAAATAAAACAAAATAAAAAAATACAGTAAAAAAAAAAAAAAAAAAAAAAATATATATATATATATATACATATACACACACACATACACATATATATATATATATATATATATATATATATATATATATATATATATATATATATATATATATATATATATATATATATATATATATATATATATATATATATATATGTATATATACACACATACATACACATATATACACATAAAAAAAAAAATTAAAAAAAAAAATTAATAAAAGCCTGGCAGGCCACCAGAACGCAGTCCCCGGAATCCGCGCCGGCCGACGAGGCAATGAGGGGTGCGCCGAACCCCAACCCCCCACATGCATGTGTACAAGGCCCCCAGAGTGTCTACTGTGTAGTTAAAATTAGGAGGTCAGCCATTACAGCCGACCTCCAGTCCCTATTGATGCGTGTACTGTAGCGTGAGTGAGATATGTATGCTTGTGGGAACTAATAATGCGATTAAAATTGGGGGACATCAAGGTCTTGGTGGGTCCCAACCAAGCCGAGCCCTCCAAATCCTAAGTGTCTAATATGCAGCTAAGATTGAGGGATGGACGAGCAGGGGACAAGACAGGAGGACTGGAGCCCCATAGGAGGCATCCTCAACCCCCCGCCATGCCTCCCCGCAGGACAATCCCCCAAAGTCCTATATTTGTGTGACTGTGTGTGCTATAAGTAGGAGGAGTAGAGGGCCCGGACATCCCCCCAGTCCATGCGGCCGACAACCAGGAACTACGGCCAGGAAGCCCCCCCCTCCACGGCCCGTGACCCACACCAGACCACTTTAGCCACGCGAGCCCCCCCCCGCCAAACAAAGCCAGCCCCCGTCCGCCCCAACCAATCCCCGCAGAGCCCATACCAGCAACCAAACGCAGAAAAACTGCACAGCCCCATGCCCAATGCAAACACCGCATCCCGGCCATCCACACAGCAACGTACCCATACGAGTTCCGGCCAGGGGATGGCGCCCCCCAACTGGGGAAGAAGTCAATGCACCCCGTCCGCACGCCAGCCCCCAAACCAGCCGGCAAGCCAACGCCAGCCAGCCCCCACAACCCCACAAGCGCAGATACCAGCCACAGTCCCCCAACCACTCCAACCCAACACAGCGACGCCAACCGCCGGCAGTACCACAGCAACCATCACCACCACCGCCCGTCCGCAGTACAAACACCCGCGGCCGCCGAAACAAAACAAAAAAAAAGCGACCTACCCCGTAAACCATAACAACGCACACCCCCAGCTACCACAGAGGCCACCAACCCACCTACCCCAACTCATCCACATACAGGCCAATCGATCCACCGGACATCCACACCCATACACACACCTACACATTCATACACACATACATACACACATACATACATATATGTATATACACATACATACACATACACACATGCATGCATATACTGCATTTCTGATAGTGGTTTGTGTGCCGTTATAGACCACAGCAAATGTCACCCAGCTTGCAAAGATTGCTATAAATCCATTCGATTTCCTTTAACTTGGACACACACATCTATACCTTTGGCCATTCTAAGCCGGTAATTTAGAGGAGTTATCTCATCCTCTGAGAAGCCTCCGTTTTACTATTGTTCTCCAATGTTGTCAAAATGGGTAGAATACATTTGACATTTCAACATTTATGTCAACGAAGATTTGTGTCAGCCTGCGACACATAGTCATTTTGATAGTAGGCTAATATAGCCAATATAGACACTTATATCATGCGTTGATTTCATTACATCACTTATAGAAGGCTTTTAATTTTTTGCGGCTCCAGACAGATTTTATTTTATATTTTTGGTCCAATATGGCTCTTTCAACATTTTGGGTTGCCGAGCCCTGGTCTAGGTATTTGGATAATCTAAGTTACCTAATAGGGTTCCTTGCTCAATAAAAATGCAATAAATTGTAACTAAGATTACCGTAAGAGAATGATCAATATTAATCCATTGCTGTTTTATAGTTTGCTTGACTTTTCTGTGTATTTCATGTCTTCCTGATGAAGATGTTGCGATGTAATCCAGCCTGGCCTCAGTAATCGTTTTGATTCTTTTAAATTGGGAGAACATCTCCAGTGTCTCCCCAGCAAAACATAACACAGACTTCCAAACACGCAGGATAATCTGCTCTCATGGAACTGAAATCCAGACTTTCTCGATAACAAACATCTATAATCCTTGCTGTATGCTTTCAGTCCAAAAAGAGCATCGGAAGCCTGTTGTCTAAGTAAAAAGTGCTGGCCGCTGGTTGCTAGAGTATGTCATGGCTCGTACAAACACTTCACTTCTCTTTTTTTTTACAAGGTGATGGTGACGTGCGGCTTAGCCACACTTCACTGGGAGCTTAACAAAACATTTTAAGTCTTCTGCCAGCCAAAACATGTACACGCCTTGCTGAGGAGATAGTGCAAGGGTTGTCTATCTAGGATGGAGAACAAAGACCAGTAGTGTTGCCCAAGCAAACATCTGCTTCACATCTCAGTGACTAATGTGCGAGGGTGACTCATTTTTTTGCCTATCTTTCACTTTTTTTTCCATTTTATCCTACTTAGGACCTTTGTGAGATAGGATTGTTTGGCATATTATGAAGAAGAATGCATTTAATTTGTATAATAATTGCTAATTTGAGAAAACAAATGAGTGTGGATGCTACAAAGCAGTTTTATCAGAACTGGATGACATTTCTTCACGAAACAGTCAGTATGTTCTAAATATTACTTATTGATCTGAGTGATTTAAAAGGCACACATTTGTCCAATAATCTATCATTTTATTATTGTTATTATTATAGGCTATTCACTGACAAGTGAATATTGTCAATCTACATGACATGACTGTATTCACAATTTGACATCATTACATTCTCTTTTTTTTTCATTTCCTAAAACTATTGTAGTACATTGTAAAGCTTAAAAACTATTATAGTTTTTTTTTCTTTTCCATATTTTAAATACTTATTAAACTTATACATTTAGGGCCTGATCTACTAAAGGTTTGCATGGACAGTCTTAAAACACATGCACTAAGCTTGTGTGCCTGTCTTAAAGTACCAGTAGAATGGAAAAACAAGTTATAATAAATAAATGATAAATGGGTTATACTTGTATAGCGCTTTTCTACCTTCAAGGTACTCAAAGCGCTTTGACAGTATTTCCACATACACCCATTCACACACACATTCACACACTGATGGCGGGAGCTGCCATGCAAGGCGCTAACCAGCAGCCATCAGGAGCAAGGGTGAAGTGTCTTGCCCAAGGAGACAACGGACGTAACTCGGATGATAGAAGGTGGGGATTGAACCCCAGTAACCAGCAACGTTCCGATTGCTGGCACGGCCACTCTACCAACTTCGCCAAGTTGCCTCTATATTGAGGCTATTATCATATATATATATATATATATATATATATATATATATATATATATATATATATATATATATATATATATATATATATATATAGTATATGATTTATAACACCAAAAGACTTACACAGTCTGCAAGTAAATAAATATGATCAAAATAGTATCAATCTCACAGAGATTCTCGAGCGCAGGAGGTAGGAACCACAGATCCCTTCTCCATCAACAACAGTGCAAAATAAACAGACGTTGTGACAGCCAACAACGATAAATTTGGGACAAATGATGATTCAGAACCTTACAATTTTTAGCTTGAACATAAGGAAGGTGAGTTACAAACTTTAATGAAACAGAGCATTGTGTAGCAATACTGCTCAGTGCTAAACAGGAAATACAAACTACAACAAACCCTTCAAAGTGATCGCTATCTCAGAAACACGGATGGATGCTAAAAAAAGAATGACTTTTGACCAGGAAGGATATGAACTAAATTATATCAACAAAATCAACAAGAACGGAGGGGGAGTAGCTGTGTATGTGATGAAGAACTTGAACTACAAAGTGGTAAAAAATATGTCATTAGCTATTGATAATATCTTAGAATGTATAACCATTGAAATATGTCATGAACAAAGCAAAAACGTACTATCAGTTGTATATATATATCACTTAAGTCAAACATTGATACGTTTCAGAACTAGATTAAGGCAACTTTTACTGAAATCTGTCAAAAAATATCTTTCTTATTTGGAGACTTCAACATTGACCTCTTGATCCCTATAGACTTTAGACAGAAATCCCCTCTCGATGTTCCTCGAAGGTGTGACAAAAGAGGAAATAATCAATAATGGGAGAACATGTAAAACAAAGACCTCAACTGATTGTAATGAAATTGGTATGGAAACAATAAAGAAGGTTATTGAAGAGATTTCAGAACTTTAACATATAATCAAACAGGCAAATTCCCAGATAAAATGAAAATAGCAAAAGTCATACTAATTTAGAACACCAGTTTACAAATTATTTAAAACTGTTTAACAACAGATTGGACAAATTCATGAATAAAAATGAAACACAGAGAACAAATACGGATACAGAACTAAAATTTCAACATCAATGGCATTAATCGAAATAACCGAAGAGATGACCAATGCAATAGATAGCAACAAATGTGCTGCTGCAGTGTTTATGGATTTAACAAGAGCATTTGACACAATTAATCATAATATCTTAATAAACTAATTAGAAAGGTATGGAATCAGAGGGTTGGTCTTGAACTGGGTAAGAAGCTACTTAACCAACAGGAAGCAATACGTGAAGATAGGCAAACACACTTCTACAGAGATGAAAATATTTTGTGGCCTACCTCAGGGATCAAAACAGTGACCACAAATTGTTCAATCTTTATATAAACGACATTTGTAAAGTTACAAAGGACTTAAAGTTAGTATTATTTGCTGATGATACAACTGTGTTTTGTTCAGGAGAGAACACACAGAAGCTAATACAAAGAATAGAAGAAATGAACAAATTAAAAAGATGGTTTGACAAAACAGACTATCTTTGAATCTCAGTAAAACTAAGTAAATGATAAATGGGTTGTACTTTCTACCTTCAAGGTACTCAAAGCGCTTTGACAGTATTTCCACATTTACCCATTCACACACTGATGGCGGGAGCTGCCATGCAAGGCGCTACCAGCAGCCATCAGAGGCAAAGGGTGAAGTGTCTTGCCCAAGGACACAACGGACGTGACTAGGAAGGTACAAGGTGGGAATTGAACCCCAGTAACCAGTAACACTCCGATTGCTGGCACAGCCACTCTACCAACTTCGCCACGCCGTCCCTTGTATAAGGGAAAGTCAAACACAAATACAAATAGACGGAGTAGATAATGAAAGGGTAAAAGAAAACACATTTTTGAGTGTAATAACAGATGATAAAATGAACTGGAAACCTCATGTAAAAAATATACAACATAAAGTAGCAAGAAATACGTCAATATTGAACAAAGCAAAATATGTTCTGGACCAACCAAGCCTCTCCCCCCCAGGAGAGCACATTGGGGCCAGCCCTGGGGCGCCACACCCAAGTCGGCTGCAGCAGGAACGCCCAGAACACGGCCACAGGAACCACCCGCCCCACCCCTGTGGGGACCTCACACATGCGTTGCCATACTGACGTCATTCGACCTCGTATTTACGGAAATTGCCGAAGACATTCGGAGCAAAATATTCAAAATGGCCGTCTGAAGTGATGGCATTTTTTGATGTTTAGACGGTACTTTCACATACTCTGTGGATTGGAAATACACTTGGATAAGGTTTAATAAAGGGGTGACTTGGGGGCCGCATTGGGCTAAAAAAAATGTAGGTAACAATATATATACAAACATATGTATGATCCATACGTATAAATGTGTACAAAATCCAAAACCAGTGAAGTTGGCACGTTGTGTAAATGGTAAATAAAAACAGAACACAATGATTTGCAAATCCTTTTCAACTTATATTCAATTGAATACACTGCAAAGACAAGATATTTAATGTTCAAATTGAGAAACGTAATTTTGTTTTGCAAATAATCATTAACTTAGAATTTAATGGCAGCAACACATCGCAAAAAAGTTGGCACAGCGGCATTTTTACCACTGTGTTACATGGCCTCGTCATCACATTGACAAAGATGAGACCTTCTGGAGGAAAGTTCTGTGGTCAGATGAAACTAAAATTTAGCTGTTTGGCCACAATACCCAGCAATATGTTTGGAGGAGAAAAGATGAGACCTTTAATCCCAGGAACACCAAACCTACCGTCAAGCATGATGGTGGTAGTATTATGCCCAGTATATGCTCTGGGCCTGTTTTGCTGCCAATGGAACTGGTGCTTTACAGAGAGTAAATGGGACAATGAAAAAAGAGGATTACCTCCAAATTCTTCAGGACAACCTAAGATCATCAGCCCGGAAGTTGGGTCTCGGGCGCAGTTGGGTGTTCCAACAGGACAATGACCCCAAACACACATTAAAAGTGGTAAAGGAATGGCTAAATCAGACTAGAAAGAAGGTTTTAAAATGACCTTCCCAAAGTCCTGACTTAATCGTGTGGACAATGCTGAAGAAACAAGTTCATGTCAAAAAACCAACAAATTTAGCTTAACTGCACCAATTTTGTCAAGAGGAGTGGTCAAAAATTCAAGCAGAAGCTTGCCAGAAGCTTGTGGATGGCTACCAAAAGCGCCTTATTGCAGTGAAACTTGCCAAAGGACATGTAACCAAATATTAACATTGCTGTATGTATACTTTTGACCCAGCAGATTTGCTCACATTTTCAGTAGACCCGTAATAAATTCATAAAAGAACCAAACTTCATGAATATTTTTGTGACAAACAAGTCTGTGCTCCAATCACTCTATCACAAAAAAAATAAGAGTTGTAGAAATTATTGTAAACTCAAGACAGCCATGACATTATGTTCTTTACAAGTGTATGTAAACTTTTGACCATGACTGTATATATATATATATATATATATATATATATATATATATATATATATATATATATATATATATATATATATATATATATATATATATATATATAAATATATATATATATATATATATATTAATTAGGTGTGCAATGTCCATTTTAACAAAATATAGTCTCTATAGGGGTTTCAGTGCCTGCTCTTTTCCGATCAGTTTCTATTAGTTTTTAGCTACACTGTAAAAAAAAAATCCTATTTTTATGGTTAATTTACTCTAAATTTCTACTGTAATTTTTCTTTTTTTTAAAAAATAGTTTATAAAACTGTAGAATTGAAGACATTATCTGTAAATAAACAATCCCCCTGTTATTTAAAGTAATATGCCAGTAATGACAAACTATGTATATTTCTATTTCTTTTACAGAAAAATACTAAATTAATTATACATAGCATTTTCTGTTTTCTTAAATTACTTTCAAATTCATGTAAAATTACAGTAATTATATTTCATTAAATATGTAGCTTGTTATATAAAAGTCTATGTCCATACTAACAATCTGCAGAATAAAGGTATTTTTCTGCAGAACTGTTTGCATCGTCACTTTATTAAAGGTGGTTGATCTTAACAATTCAGAAAAAATCTGTAAAATAATGGTATTTTTCTGTAGAACTGCCAGCATGTCACTTCATTAAAGGTGTTTGATCGTAATAATTTGGAAAAACTCTGTAGAATACAGGTATTTTTCTGCAGAACTGTTTGCATCGTCACATTATTAAAGGTGGTTGATCTAAATAATTGAGTAAAAATCTGTAAAATTACGATATTTTTCTGCAAAACGTTTCATGAAAATTTCTGTAAATATAATGTTTCTGATCATTATTTGGTTTACAATATTTTACTTTAATTTTATGGTTTTCGTTTGGCAGCCATAGCTGCCAGTAGATGACCGTTTTTTTACAGATTTTTTTTTTACAGAGTAAATGATCACATTTCCCCAAACGATAAATCCTCAATTTTAGGTTGTAACTTTCTAAAAAATAATAATAATATTACAACCAAAACTACATCCCTTTTTCACACAGTTAAAATAAAAATCATTAACTTTCTGTTAAAGTGCACAACAAATGTAGTCTTTATGCTTCTAGTTTTTTCAGGGTCAAAGAGTATGACTCAATCTGGCAGAGCGTTTAATTGAAGGATGCCGATGCTGAGTTTCTTTCTTGTGGCTTTGAGGTTAATGCCCTGTTTAACCTGCACCACATGCCTCTTCCTGTCTTTTTATTGCTTAAAGAAATCCTTTCATTCTCTTTCTATCCTCCCATCGATCACATGACACATGCATTTCCTGAGAGGCCTTGAGTAGAACATGACAGAATGAAAACTTTTGAAGACCGCCCGCTTTCATTTGAGAAATTGTTTCCCATCATCAAAGTGAAGGCAAGTCACAGAGGAGCCCGTGCGGGAGCTGTTTACATCATTTATAATCAGGGTGGTGACGCAGATCATGTTCTTGGCCTCTTTTTGGAAGCTTGACAGACTTTTCTAAACTTACATAACGCTACCTCGAAATGAAATATATCCATAGATTTCCTGATTCAGTCTTAATCTGTGTTTAATCCGCAGTGCCCCCAGAATGCTATAACGAGTCTTCCGTGGTGCAGATTTGAATTACACACCACCTCCAACAGTACACGTATTTCTGCAGATAGTTCACACAGTCAAACTAGCTCTGGATACTTGTCTCCTAACTTTTATCCCTTCAGACGCTCAAACTCAATTAAAGCCACAGAGCTGGTCTTTGTGTTGATGATGGGAAAACGTTACAGGGGGGTAATGGAGACGCCCTAAACCTTTGACTAACAGGAACTGTTAAACGCAGACATTGTAAGCAAAAATGAATACAGATCTTTCTCTATTCAGTTTTCACTGTAGTCTGCTGAGGGACATGGCGGTCAATGTTGAGTTTATATATTTATGCTGTCTACTGTGGTTGTCCGAGGCTTCTATGCCCCTGGGAGGTCCATGGTAAGGGACCAGACAAAGAGTAGCTCAAAGACTTCTATGAATACAAAAAAGCGAGGACCAAGGTCTCCCTCGCCCGGACGTAGGTCCCCGGGTCCCCTCTCTGGAGCCAGGCCCCATGGGGCAGCTCGAAGAGGCAACGTGGGTCCCCCCTCCAATGAGCTGACCGCCCATAGGAGGGGCATTGAAGTCAGTTGCTCTGTGAGCTGGGCGACAGTCGAAGGCAGGGCCCTTGGCGGTCCGTCACTTCGCTGGTGGGGAAGGAGACTGAGCTGGTGCGCGAGGTAGAGAAGTTCAGGCTGGATCTAGAGGGACAGGTCCTGACCGTTGTTTGTGCTTACGCACCAAGCAGCAGTTCAGAGTACCCCCCTTTTTGGAGTCCCTAGAGGGAGTGCTGGAGAGGGCTCCCTTTGGTGATTCCCTTGTTCTACTGGGGGACTTCAACGCTCACGTTGGCAACGACAGTGAAACATGCAGTGCCCCCAGAATTCTTTCCTGGTGTGATTGGGAGTGGTGTTTTGTTATTGGACTTTTGTGCTCATCACAGATTGTCCATAACAAACACCATGTTCAAACATAAGGGTGTCTATATGTACACTTGGCACCAGGACACCCTCGGCCACAGTTTGATGATTATCAATTTGCGGTCTCATGTTTTGGACACTCGGGTGAAGAGAGGGGCGGATCGTTCAACCAATCACCACCTGGTTGTGAGTCGGCTTTGATGGTGGAAGAGGATGCCGGACAGACCTGGCAAGCCCAAACGTATAGTGAGGGTCCGCTCGGAACGTCTGGCAGAGTCTCCCGTCAAAGAGTTTCAATTCCCACCCCCGGGAGAACTTCGAACATATTACGAGGAAGCGCTGGATATTGTGTCTCTATTGTCGAGACAGAAAATCGGAGCTGTGGCTGCAAGGTGGTCGGTGCCTGCCGTGGCATTAATTCCAGAATACATTGGTGGACACCAAAGTTGAGGGATGCCTTCAAGCTGAAGAAGGAGTCCTATTGGGTCCTTTTGCGTCATGGGACTCCAGAGGCAGCGGACAGGTTCCGACATGCCAAACGGTGTGTGACTTTGGCGGATGCAGAGGAAAAAACACGGATATGGGAGGAGTTCAGAGAAGCCATGGAGAACGACTTCCTGACGGCTTCAAAGCGATTATGGACCACCATTTTCCGCCTCAAGAGGGGGAAGCAGTGGACTGTCAACACCGCATATAGTGGGGACAGTGTGCAGCTGACGTCGACTGGGGATGTTGTGGATCGGTGTAAGGAATACTTCAAAGACCTCCTCAATCCCACCTCCATGTCTTCCAATGAGGAACCAGTGCCAGTGCCTATGTTTTGTGGACTTACAGAAGGCATTTGACCGTGTCCCTTGGGAAGTCCTGTGAAGAGTGCTCAGAGATTATGGGGTATCGGACTGCCTGATTGTGACGGTCCGCTCCCTGTATGATCAGTGTCAGAGCTTGGTCCGCATTGCCGGCAGTAATTCGTAGCCGTTTCCTGTGAGGGTTGGACTCCGCAAGGGCTGCCCTTTGTCACCGATTCTGTTTACAACTTTTATGGACAGAATTTCTAGGCGTTGAGGGGATCCCGTTTGGTGGCTGGTTTCTGCTTTTTGCGGATGATGTGGTCCTGCTGGCTAGGGTGAGAAGCTCTGTCATTCGGGAGGAGCTCAGAGTAAAGTGCTCGTGCCAAGTTAACACAAAAGGGGTCGTGGTGGGACCCCCATCACAAAAACCACTAGAAGAGGCGATCAGAAATTTCCATGCCAACAACAGAGATAATAGTTATCTTATTCCAAGCCCATTCGAATCATGTTCAAGCTGCTGGGTTAATGTAGCGTTGTTTTAATGACACAATTGCCGTTTGTATGCATGTAAGAGGCACTTATAATGATGTTGTTATTGAAAATGAAAGGCAAAAGAGCACTGTGTGTGTCTGCATGATGACAGGCCATATATAACTAAAAGCCCTAATCATTTAATCGTGCAGCTCTGCTATTAACATGAGTGCACTAGCCTATGCACCTCTGTCCAAGCATGGTGTTGTTTTTAATAATCACACTGACAATCAGCACTGATTAATTAGCACTGAGAGCAGGCAGGGGATTTTCTTGAAGTGGTAACACTGTCTGGAGGTACTGCACACAACCAATAATGGAGGCCATGTTCAGAATTTAATCTCTATAGCAATGGAAATTGTAATGCAAACTTATATTTAAGAATATGCAGGTGTGTTAACAGTGCTTAAGGTAATAATAGCTGCCTTTGGTTTACAGGTTATATATGTCAGGTTGAATATTACTCAATGGAATACATGACTTATTTGTGTCTATTGAGCTAAAACATCATGGAGAGGCTTTTTGAAATACAAAGATTGATCATCTTGAGAGCCAGAATGGACGATTAAGATCAGACAAACCATTGGAATGTGTCTGCTGTCATGGAAAAGAAAAATCATTGTTTACAATTTGACTTTCTCTACAAATGGCCTTGGCGAGGCCACGCCATGAAGATCCCAGCAAAACAAGCACAGTAATAGTCAGTCTGAACTCAACTTCCATTGGCCCAATGGTTGTTTGTATTAGGTTTGTACCCCGGAAATTAGAAAATTAGAAAGAATCGACAGCATTTTGTATATTATTGGCCAAACGGGTACAGTAATAGCCCTTTTATGGAAACATATTAGACAAACAGGAACTAGCAGACGGTTGTCCAAATTATCCACAACCTTTCCATTAGAGAAAATTACATATACGATAAAATATCAACAAATCTAGAAAAAAATGACAAATGTGTTCCTTGGGGATATGTAAACAATGCAGTCGATAATACTCAAGAAAAATGTTTTATTGTGTGTACTTTTCCTATATATAAACTACAAGATACTTGTATGCTGCTTATACCTATTCACGCTGCAATGTTGGTGTTGCATTCAAGTGCCTTTAGTAATGGGTTTTGTAACACTATCCCAAAGTAAATATAATCAGCAGCAGTCTTACACAGTCAATTGCGAAGAGAGAAAACATATTTTGTTTAAAGCAGCATGAGGCATAACCAAAACATACACGTGGAAAAAGTAAGCAGCAATGTGAGAACAATGAGCTAATCAGAGGAGGAAATTGCAGCTGACGTCGGTCAAGGAAATGCGTAATATCAGGAAATAAAACAGTCTTTTGTTTTTTTGTATGACCCACAAAGAGTTGTGCGTCTAATTCACCTGTTGCACACGAGACTCTCTAAACTAAGTTTGGACCTTGAATAAACACTTCAAATCCACTGAAGTGATGTGTAACACTGGCTTATTTTAGTGCTTTTATGTACAGTCTTTCTTTCAAAGAATAGCTGTAATTACCTGTATGATTCACTGTACAATAGAACATTTTTAAAGTTCAAAGTTCCTGAGGTTGTTTAAAGGATTTTGACGACTTTTTCATGAAAAATTGGCTTCGGTTGCACATTATCTCGGAATTTGTATAAGTCGTCAGCGTCATCGCGACCGACTTCAGTTCTCAGAATGCATCAACAGATGAACCTTTTAATCTTCTTTTTCTGTGGCTTTTCAATAATTAGGTTACTTCTTTCTTAACTGCACTTTTTTTGGAATTGTGCCTATCATTCACAATCCTTATAAGCACACGTTTTTCTTTTTTATGCATTCTAAATAATAAATAAATGCGGTCAAAAGTCAGCTTACAATGGAGCTTATGGGAGTCGCTTTATTCTGCTTATTAAAGCGCTTAAAAAAACACTGGCATCAAAGTTTTATATACACGCTGCAAGTATATATGTAATGTAATAACAGGCATTTTCATAATAACATGTAATATTTACGTATTTTGATAATTTTAGGCACATTAGTTTCACAAATGCATCATGATTTTCGTTCGACAATATCACTGATTACTACCCAACAGACATAGTTAAACATCACTTACTGTACAATGTCTGCTGTCACTGGAATGCCGACTGATGAGATGTTCATATATTCCCGTTTAGATGAAGAATGACTCATAATTCTTGCGTGGAAAAAAGGGAGATGTCTTGTCATGTCTTTCTCGGCATTTTCGGGTATAAATTGGATGATAAATTTAACCAATTTGTCAGATTATGTCTTCATCCTTCTACTATAAATGTGAGGGACAATATTTATGATCTAGAATAAACTTCCACGAGCGCAGAAGAGATTAAGCAGCTCACCCGTCGATGATGTTAATATAGCAGCCCAAGCTAGCTAGTTTGTCTAGCTAGCGCTTCTAATAACAATATCTCTAATACTGAACATTCAGGTCACGAGATGTAATTTGAGTATTATTGGTAGTTTTTAGATGGTTATTTAGTGGGCTTCATTGGCGTAATAGAGCACTATAGTATTTATGAGTTATAATAATAAACATGCAGGTTTTAGAGCAACATATGTCGCCATCCAAGCAACGTCTTTTTCATGAAAGCCCCTGCTTATTTCAGCAAGACTTTGATCAACTTAAGCTGTACATCAAGCAAGAATGGGAAATAATTCCACCTGAAAAGCTTCAAAAATTGGTCTCCTCAGTTACCCAAACGTTTACTGAGTGTTGTTAAAAGTAAAGGCCATGTAACAAAGTGGTAAAAATGCGCCTGTGCCAACTTTTTTGCAATGTGCTGCTGCCATTAAATTCTAAGTTAATGATTATTTGCAAAAAATAAATATGTTTCTCAGTTCGAACATTAAATATCTGGTCTTTGCAGTCTATTCAATTGAATATAAGTTGGAAATAATTACCAAATCATTGTATTCTGTTTTTATTTATGATTTACACAACGTGCCAACTTCACTGGTTTTGGGTTTTGTACAAAAACAGGAACCAACAGGTAAGAAATGTTGGTTTTGCATAACAAGTCCCCTTTAAATGTTTTACTTGAATGCAAGTCATATATCTGCCTCCTTATATTGTCTTGTTGGGTTGTATTTTCAAGTAAAATTTGCCACTGATTACACCAATCGGAGTCTCCTCACTCATCTTGGCACTGCCGTATGCATTGACCTAATCATCGTTTGCCAACCAGCGCCGCCTTTTGGGTAACCATTCCAATCCGAGGACAAGGTAAAAATAAATTACAAGATTAGATTTTTTTTGTAATTAATCGCACTTGTTAACTTTAACATTCAAAATGTTATCTAATTTTTGTATTATTTAGAAATATTTGCTCATTCATTTATTGTACACAAATTGTATTATTATTCATTTAGTAGAATGACCACTTCTAGTGCACACGTTTGTATATGTGCTTGTCTGTTCTTACTGAAACTACAATGTATATCTGTGCAATAACGATGCTTCTTTCCTTGTGAAATCAAAGAGGTGATTTAAAATAAATATCTAGTCGCAAACACTGCTGTGCCTCATAAGAAGGTTTTTGACAGCATCCGGGTTGATGACATGCTGCTAACCTTCAAGATTGACATCCGTTCACCAATGACGATGATGCTGAAACGTTCCCTCAGCTGGGCTTCAGCGTAAATGAGAAATAAATAAGGCACCATTTTGCAGTGTGAGCAAGGTCACCGAGTCCCCTGCTGTACCTCACCAACAAGTAGCTGGCAGTGGGCTGCGTTTAATGTGATGTTTTTCAAACGAATAACTGGAACTGTTGTGCAAAGGGAAAGACGTAGTTGCCATGTGCTGTAATGTCTGGCTTCGTGCAAGACTGAGGTAGTTTCATGTTTATGGCAGACCCAATTTTCCTGCAAACGGACAATAAATTAAAGGCCCACTGAAATTATTTTTTTTTATTTAAACGGGGATAGCAGATCCATTCTATGTGTCATACTTGATCATTTCGCGATATTGCCATATTTTTGCTGAAAGGATTTAGTAGAGAACATCGACAATAAAGTTCGCAACTTTTGTTCACTGATAAAAAAAGCCTTGCCTGTACCGGAAGTAGCATGACGTCACAGGTTGAAGGCCTCCTCACATTTCCCCATTGTTTACAACAGCAGCGAGAGCGATTCAGACCGAGAAAGCGACGATTACCCCATTAATTTGAGCGAGGATGAAAGATTCGTGGATGAGGAACATGAGAGTGAAGGACTAGAGTGCAGTGCAGGACGTATCTTTTTTTGCTCTGACCGTAACTTAGGTAAAAGGGCTCATTGGATTCCACACTTTCTCCTTTTTCTATTGTGGATCACGGATTTGTATTTTAAACCACCTCGGATACTATATCCTCTTGAAAATGAGAGTCGAGAACGCGAGATGGACATTCACAGTGACTTTTATCTCCACGACAATATATCGGTGAAGCACTTTAGCTACGAAGCTAACGTGATAGCATCGTGCTTAAATGAAGATAGAAACAAAAGAAATAAGCCCCTGACTGGAAGGATAGACAGCAGATCAACAATACTACTATCAGGAGACACCGAACCAAACACAGGACCTGTAACTACACGGTTAATGCTGTGCCGGCTGTCGAAGCCTAGCAATGCTGTTGCTAACGACGCCATTGAAGCTAACTTAGCTACGGGACCTCGTCAGAGCTATGATAAAAACATTAGCTCTCTACCTACGCCAGCCCTCATCTGCTCATCAACACCCGTGCTCACCTGCGTTCCAGCGATCGACGGCGCGACGAAGGACTTCACCCGATCATCGATGCGGTCGGCGGCTAGCGTCGGATAGCACGTCTGCTATCCAAGTCAAAGTCCTCCTGGTTGTGTTGCTGCAGCCAGCCGCTAATACACCGATCCCACCTACAGCTTTCTTCTTTGCAGTCTCCATTGTTCATTAAACAAATTGCAAAAGATTCACCAACACAGATGTCCAGAATACTGTGGAACTTTGCGACGCAAACAGAGCTGTTTTTATTGGGATACAATGTGTCCGAATACTTCCATTGCAACCATCGACGTCACGCGCAAACGTCATCATACATAGACGTTTTCAACCAGAAGTTTCGCGGGAAATTTAAAATTGCACTTTATAAGCTAACCCGGCCGTATTGGCATGTGTTGCAATGTTAAGATTTCATCATTGATATATAAACTATCAGACTGCGTGGTCGGTAGTAGTGGCTTTCAGTAGGCCTTTAATGTTTTTCTTTCTTTCCCTGATTTTGTTGATTACATTTCTGAAACGGATAGGAAAAAACAACTTTAACGAGTCAGTGTAAGGGTTTTCAAAGAGTGGCACAGTGAAAATACATCCCCTCAGGGATTATAATACAGTTGGGTCCTCTCCTAATCCCTGAAAAACTGATTTTCTGGGGCCTCGTGTGTTAAGCGCACATACGCACAAAAACACCCTTTTTTGTCTTAGTTGCGATGTATCAAGAGTAAACTATTAATTTATCTTGGGAGATAATTTTTCCACCTATTGGTGTCACAGTGTGTTTCTGAGACTCCAGCACAGCAGCCGCGTAAAATTAATGGCACCGCGGAGAAATGGTCTGACTTTGTCCTGGTTTGTAATCATACATTGAGTAATTAAACAAAATTCAATCAATCAATCAATCAAAGTTTATCTATATAGCCCTAAATCACGAGTGTCTCAAAAGGCTGCACAAGCCACAACGACAAATTCAAAGTCTTCCGTATCCATTTTGATATGATGATATGTTTATATTTAAAATATTTCAAACAAAATAGTACATAATTTTCACTTGAAACTCTAAATTGGCTTTGAGCAGGCTACTGTATGAACACATTTTGTTGTAAATTATACAAATTATATTTATCTTGGGGGTAATCAGAGTCAGCCATATCCACCTCTTCTAAAGTTTTACGTATCATTGCAGCGACTATCTTTTCAAACGGGGTGAGCACTACTTTATCTCCGGTCCCCTCGCCTGTTTTGTCCACATCCATCTTCTTCTTCACCTTCTTCATGATGTAGTAGCACGTATTTCTTATTTGTTCCGCAGCATTGACGGCCTCGCACACTTTATCCCACTCAGCCCACTTTCGTTCACTGGAAACGCCAGATAGAAGCACCCTCCTACTGGTTGGCGGTGAATTGTGATTGGGCAGAGTGTGGGCTATGATTTGCCTATTTATAAAGGGGTGTGGCCTGGGTGTGCCCAGCCACACAATCTTGTGCGCTCAATTCCATGCTGATTGGGATGTAAAAAAGAAATGTGCTTGGATTAATGCGTGCACACACTTTAATACATCTGAAACCGTTTGTGCCTACGCCGTTTTCTGGATTCGAACGTAGGCCAATTAATAGATGGAAATCCACGCATGAGGCCCCTGGAGTTTTCTGCTCACCCCAGACTCTGTTCAGTCATTTTGTATGACCTAAAAAGCCATGTATTCTGTTTTTTTTTGACAAAACTGGAATTATCTTCATAGGTTAGAAAATAGGTTAAATTTTTCTTTATTTTTCTCAAACTGCTGCCCCCTCCCTGAAGAGTCCGAACATCTCCAAAGAGAGGACCGCCTCAGAGTTTTAAAACCCCTTAAGCTAGACGTTACCAGGCCGCCCTTTGTCACCGATTCTGTTCATAACTTTTATGGACAGAATTTCTAGGCGCAGTCAGGGCGTTGAGGGGATCTGGTTTGGTGGCTGCAGGATTAGGTCTCTGCTTTTTGCAGATGATGTGGTCCTGATGGCTTCATCTGGCCAGGATCTTCAGCTCTCACTGGATCGGTTCGCAGCTGAGTGTGAAGCGACTGGGATGAGAATCAGCACCTCCAAGTCCGAGTCCATGGTTCTCGCCCGGAAAAGGGTGGAGTGCCATCTCCGGGTTGGGGTAGAGATCTTGCCCCATGTGGAGGAGTTCAAGTACCTCGGAGTCTTGTTCACGAGTGAGGGAAGAGTGGATCGTGAGATCGACAGGCGGCGTCTTCAGTAATGCGGACGCTATATCGATCCTTTGTGGTGAAGAAGGAGCTGAGCCGGAAGGCAAAGCTCTCAATTTACCAGTCGATCTACGTTCCCATCCTCACCTATGGTCATGAGCTTTGGGTTAAGACCGAAAGGACAAGATCACGGGTACAAACGGCCGAAATGAGTTTCCTACGCCGGGTGGCGGGTCTCTCCCTTAGAGATAGGGTGAGAAGCTCTGTCATCCGGGAAGAGCTCAAAGTAAAGCCGCTGCTCCTCCATATCGAGAGGAGCCAGATGAGGTGGTTCGGGCATCTGGTCAGGATGCCACTCGAACACCTCCCTAGGGAGGTGTTTAGGGCACGTCCGACCGGTAGGAGGCCAAGGGGAAGACCCAGGACACGTTGGGAAGACTATGTCTCCCGGTTGGCCTGGGAACGCCTCGGGATCCCCCGGGAGGAGCTGGACGAAGTGGCAGGGGAGAGGGAAGTCTGGGCTTCCCTGCTTTGGCTGCTGCCCCCGCGACCCGACCTCGGATAAGCGGAAGAAGATGGATGGATGGATGGGTTACCAAGATTCTCAAGAACATGTTTATGTTCCTTCAAAACTGCTTGATAAAATTGATGACATTGATCATTTTCAAGAAGTAAAAAAAAATAAAAATAAAATGTTAATAATAGTTAGCTTTTGAAGGTTTTCTTCATTTTACTCAAGCTTGTCTTATGCATGCGCCGTGCCCGAAGTGTTCTTTCGGAAAGATTCATTCTAGATAAAAATACAAATGCATGGCTGTAGATGACCGCCATGCACTCCACTTTTTAGGCCAACACTGCACATATTAGTTGTAAGTAAGCAGCCAAGAGGAGTTGTTTGTAACCTGTAACATGTTTTTGTCACGGCGCAAGCGCATGCTGCTGCGCACGCCGCTGCGCACGCCGCTGCGCACGCCGCTGCGCACGCCGCTGCGCACGCCGCTGCGCACGCCGCTGCGCACGCCGCTGCGCACGCCGCTGCGCACGCCGCTGCACACTCCTCAAGGAGTCCCGCGGAGCGCCCCTTGGGACACGCCCACGGGCGCTCACCTCCTGCACGCATCACTCAAGCAGCTGCTTTCCATCAGCACTGAACGCTAATGAGAGGTCCTGGCTTCATAAGCCTGCTCAACCTGCTATCCGGCGCCAGAACTTAATCATCTGTTCCTGTACAGTAAGCCACGTCTAGCTCTATGGGCACTCTTTGCTCACTGTGTTTTCTTCCCCATGTTATTGATTGTCTCGTGTCCTCCTTGTCGCTCCAACTGCAGACCTCTGATCTCGCGTTGACGAGCAGTGTGTCTCGTCATTCCTTGTTCCTCTGCTTCCCGGACTGCCTCTTGGTTCTCGACCTCCGGCTTGGACACGGACCTCCTACGCCCCGCTATAGCCCCCGACTTCCTGTATTGTCTCACGGACATTCGAGCCTGCCTTTCCTCTCCAGGACTTCCGCCTCTCGCTCCACACTCCCGGTAACACACAACACCTAATCCCCACACATAGTCTCACACACACACACACTCTTGGATTTTTCTCACACTCCATTCTCTTGTTTGATTTATATTTCCGTTTGTTATTTTATATATATATATATATATATATATATATATATATATATATATATATATATATATATATATATATATATATATATATATATATAATAAATCATAGAGCTAAACTACTCCCCCTTGTTGTCTGTGCCGTCTACTCCTCCCAGTACACAACAGTTTTATTACAATTTCTATACTGAATAATATATTACGAGCATCGTATTGAATCGAGAATCGCTCCACACTCCCGGTAACACACAACACCTGATCTCCACACATAGTCTCACACACACACACACACACACTCTTGGATTTTTCTCACACTCCATTCCCTTGTTTAATTTATATTTTTGTTTGTTATTATATATATCTATAAATATATATATATATATATGTTGTGTATATATATAATAAATCATAGAGCTAAACTACGCCCCCTTGTTGTCTGTGCCGTCTACTCCTCCCAGTACACAACAGTTTTATTACAATTTCTATACCAAATAATATATTACGAGCATCGTGTTGAATCGAGAATCGATTCTAAGTCCAATCATCAACCCAAGAATCAGAATCGAATCGAATCGTGAGGTGCCCAAATATTCCCACCACTACTGTATATGTAACGAGTTGGATTATGGCTTTATGATTGGAAATCCAAAGTATAAATTTAGAATTAGAGCTGTGTTTTTTGTACTGATTCATTATTAGAATAAAGACGGGCAGCTTCTCCTGCAAGAAAATCCTCCCTGTTTAAATCCACTCTAACCCAATACTTGCACTACCACTGCGATTTCACTCTTCTTTTGCCTTGTCATTTGTTCGTCTTTTATCTCTGCTGTCTTTTTTTTTTTTTTTTACCTCTGCATGATGCTCCTTGTCTCTTAACTAAATCTTTAACCATGCATGTTGTTTTCTCGTCTTTATTTCCCATGTCTCCCGCCCTTCCCTCCACAACCCCACACCCTCCACCACCCCGTCCATCTCCCGTGGATTGCTGCTGTAATGAACCCATAAATTGGAGCAACACAGTGGCGGCTACAGGTCGGGCTGGGGAAGGTGGATATGAGGGGAGGGCGAGGAGAGGATGAGGTGGGGTGGGAGGTTTAGCTGAGCCTTGACAGGGAGAGAGTCGGAAGAAAAGGGGAGAGAGCGGAAGATGGGGGAGGCGGGTAAGGAAGAGATATGAGTCTTGTTGGAGAGGAGACAGTCTACGAGGGGAGGAGCAGGAATGAATAGGGAGAGGGGTGTGATGGGGGGATATCCATAAATTGGTTGAGGAATCACTTGGCGCTAAAAAGGTACAGCCTTGGAACATGCCATCCCTGTCGGATATGTTGAAAGGGAGGCGGGGTCACAGTGGCAGGGGATGGCAAAGTGATGGGAGCAATGGGGAGCGGCGTGAGGCGAAGGGGCGTGGCATGTGTGTGGACGCGTTGGCAGACAGACAGACAGACAGACAAAGCTCAAATGTACTGTGGAAAATAGCCACCTAGCGACAGCAAGAGTCTCTCCGCTCCCGCAATGCCAGATAACAACGCCGGCGGGTTCGTTAAAACTCACTTTGCAGTGCCTCTAATTACTGTGGCGGCTTTGGCCTAATAATAATATTCATTAGGAGATAAGATCCTGCGACGTCGCCGCGGCAAATGGAAAAGTTGGGGATTAATTTCGTTTGAATCGACAAATTATCTCGAGAACGGCTCCCGATAGGAGCTGATATATTTAACTCAAACTGAAACTTTTAACTAGGCAATGTACACTTACAGGCCACAGCATTAGGTACAGCTGCACGGTCCAATATACATGTGCCTCTCACACAAACTACAAGCACTAAAACAAATGTATATCTATTGTAACCTTATACACTTGCTGACATACTTCATTAAAATCTAACATTTTGACCACAGAAAAAGATTTAGCAGGTGTATGTTTCTTCCCTTAATACTTACAGTGGCGATCAAAAGTTGACATACACTTGTAAAGAACATAATGTCATGGCTGTCTTGAGTTTCCAATCATTTCTACAACTCTTTTTTTTGTGATAGAGTGATTGGAGCACATACTTGTTTGTCACAAAAAACATTCATGAAGTTTGGTTCTTTTATGAATTTATTATGGGTCTACTGAAAATGTGACCAAATCTGCTGGGTCAAAAGTATACGTACAGCAATGTTGATATTTGGTTACATGTCCCTTGGCAAGTTTCACTGCAATAAGGCGCTTTTGGTAGCCATCCACAAGCTTCTGGCAAGCTTCTGCTTGAATTGTTGGCCACTCCTCTTGACAAAATTGGTGCAGTTCAGCTAAATTTGTTGGTTTTCTGACTTGGACTTGTTTCTTCAGCATTGTCCACACGTTTAAGTCAGGACTTTGGGAAGGTCATTCTAAAACCTTAATTCTAGCCTGCTTTAGCGATTCCTTTACCACTTTTGACGTGTGTTTGGGGTCATTGTCCTGTTGGAACACCCAACTGCGCCCAAGACCCAACCTCCGGGCTGATGATTTTAGGTTGTCCTGAAGAATTTGGAGGTAATCCTCCTTTTTCATCGTCCCATTTACTCTCTGTAAAGCACCAGTTTCATTGGCAGCAAAACAGGCCCAGAGCATAATACTACCACCACCATGTTTGACGGTAGGCACGGTGTTTCTGGTATTAAAGGCTTCCCTTTTCTCCTCCAAACATATTGCTGGGTATTGTGGCCAAACAGCTAAATTTTTGTTTCATCTGACCACAGAACTTTCCTCCAAAAGGTCTTATCTTTGTCCATGTGATGTCAGACAATGACTCCAAACACACGTCAAAAGTGGTAAAGGAATGGCTAAATCAGGCTAGAATTAAGGTTTTAGAATGGCCTTCCCAAAGTCCAGACTTAAACGTGTGGACAATGCTGAAGAAACAAGTCCATGTCAGAAAACCAACACATTTAGCTGAACTGCACCAATTGTGTCAAGAGGAGTGTCAAAAATTTAACCAGAAGCTTGTGGATGGCTACCAAAAGCGCCTTATTGCAGGGAACCTTCCAAGGGACATGTAACTAAATATTAACATTGCTGTATGTATACTTTTGACCCAGCAGATTTGGTCACATTTTCAGTAGACTCATAATAAATTCACAAAATAAACAAACTTCATGAATGTTTTTTGTGACCAACAAGTATGTGCTCCAATCACTCTATCACAAAAAAGTAAGAGTTGTAGAAATTACTGGAAACTCAAGACAGCCATGACATTATGTTCTTTACAAGTGTATGTAAACTTTTGACCACAACTGTACATGTGCCTCTAACACAAAGTACAAGCACTAAAACAAATGTTTATCTACTGTAACCATATATACTTGCTGACATACTTCATTATAATCTAACATTTTGACCACAGAAAATGATTTATCAGGCGTATGTTTCTTCCCTCAATACTTATGTCAACATGATCATTGTTATAAGTAATATTATTAAAAACATAATAATATATAATATCAAAAAAATTTTTATTTTATTTTATGTTGTTACATGTGTATATGTTTTTCAATGTCAGCTTTTTGCTTATTTGCCTGAGCATTAGTGTCATTATAAAGGCAGATATTTTTGTAATTGGTCATTATTGTACCTAATAAAAAGTCCACTCGGTTAATTTTTCCTGCCGCAGATTTTTAAAATGTAGCCTGACTGCCTTCTCTTTCTTTTGACACAAAGAAATACTTCATTTCTTTGCTCGGACAGGAGTTTTTTTTGATAGTCTGCTGGAGTTTTTCCACAGTACAGTTGATACCTAAAGGCCAACAGGAAGGAAGACGAAAGCAGGATGGGCAGGGCGGAGGGAAATGGATATAGCGTTGACTGCGGTGCTCAATTTGCCATGCTGAGAAGCTGCGTTTTAGCTGCACGGAGGCAAAACTATGCGTAATAAAGCAATCAAAGCTAGAAAAAAGTCAAATATATAAATAGTCAAAAAAACAACAACAAAAACTGAAGCCATGCAAACAAATCCAAAATCGCTCACACAGTAAACCAGCAAAGAAAGAACTCAAACAAAGATCACTGCAGCTGAGTCTTAAAAGTAAAATAAAATTATTGTAGGGCTGAAATGAAATCACATAGCAGAAGTGTCATATCAAACGACAACAATGATCTCACACAGAAAATAAAACAGCAGGAAGCTTGTTTGGAAAGGTGAAGATTGGTTGAAGTTACCTGAGCATGCTTGCCTAGAGTGCCATACACACACACACACACACACACACACACACACACACACACACACACACACACACACACACACACACACACACACACACACACACACACACACACACACACACACACACACACACACACACACACACACACACACACACACACACACACACACACACACGTCCCATAACATAAAGTTAAGGTATCCTCACCACTATTTAATGTGTGTGGCTCTTAAAGGCACAGCTCCAGAGGTACAGCTGCTCAGGTAACAACAATGTGATGCTGGCTGAAGAGCATGCTATCTGATCTCCTTTGTGCTTGGATTTACCTGCTCTCTGCTTCCAGCTGACATCCTGCAGCCTAAGACTAGACTGTATATTCAAAAATGTTTATGTATTTACTAGGGATGTCCGATAATGGCTTTTTTGCCGATATCCGATATTCCGATATTGTCCAACTCTTAATTACTGATGCCGATATCAATCGATACCGATATATACAGTCGTGGAATTAACACATTATTATGCCTAATTTGGACAACCAGGTATGGTGAAGATAAGGTTCTTTTTAAAAAAATTAATAAAACAAAATAAGATAAATACATTAAAAACATTTTCTTGAATAAAAAATAAAGTCAAACAATATAAAAACAGTTACATAGAAACAAGTAATTAATGAAAATGAGTAAAATTAACTGTTAAAGGTTAGTACTATTAGTGGACCAGCAGCACGCACAATCATGTGTGCTTACGGACTGTATCCCTTGCAGACTGTATTGATCTATATTGGTATATAATGTAGGAACCAGAATATTAATAACAGAAAGAAACAACCCTTTTGTGTGAATGAGTGTAAATGGGGAGGGAGGTTTTTTGGGTTGGTGGACTAATTGTAAGTGTATCTTGTGTTTTTTATGTTGATTTAATAAAACAAAAAAAATTTAAAAAACGATACCGATAATAACAAAACAGATACCGATAATTTCCGATATTACATTTTAAAGCATTTATCGGCCGATAATATCGGCCTGCCGATATTATCGGCCATCCCTAATTATTGTCATTATTGTAAGTGCTCTGCCAGGCCAACATATGGTGTTTTAGAGTTTACAGGGATTGTTTCTCTTAAAAATAGCTGATGTCAAGAGTCAAATCATTACGTTGACACCTCTTTAGCACTCTTCAGTGTGAAACTCACTTGGTCAAATCATGAGCCCAATAGATGTTGATGCAGGCATTTATTAAAGATGTATCTAGGGCTGGGGTGTCAAACGTAAGGCCCGCGAACATGTTCTATCCAGCCCGCGGGATGAGTTTGTTAAGTATAAAAATGAGCCGAAATTTTTGAATGAAAAAACTGCTGTTCTAAATGTGTCCACTAGATGTCGCAATAGCAATTATTTGTATATTTGTAGTAGGGCTGCGAATCTTTGGGTGTCCCACGATTCGATTCAATATTCGATTATAAATCGATTTTTTCAATTCAACGCGATTCTCGATTCAAAAACGATATTTTTCCGATTCAAAACCATTCTCTAATCATTCAATACATAGGATTTCAGCAGGATCTACCCCAGTCTGCTGAAATGCAAACAGAGTAGTAGATTTTTAATTTTAACTATTAAATGAACCAAAAATATTACTTATTTTATCTTTGTGGAAAATATTGGACACAGTGTGTTGTCAAGCTTATGAGATGCGATGCAAGTGTAAGCCACTGTGACACTATTGTTCTTTTTTTTTAAATTTTTTAATTTTTATAAATGTTTAATGATAATGTCAATGAGGGATTTTTAATCACTGCTATGTTGAAATTGTAACTAATATTGATACTGTTGTTGATAATATTCATTTTTGTTTCACTACTTTTGGATTGTTCTGAGTCATGTTTGTGTGTCCTCTAAATTGCTCTGTTTATTGCAGTTCTGAGTGTTGCTGGGTCGGGTTTGGTTTTGGAAATCGATTGCATTGTTATGGTATTGCTGTGTATTGTTGTGTTGGATTGATTAATAAAACAAAAAAAATTATAAATAAGAATAAAAACAAATTTTTAAAAAAAAAAAATCGATTTTTGAAATATAAGAATCGATACTGAATCGTACAACGTGAGAATGGCGATTTGAATTCGAATCGATTTTTTCCTACACCCCTAATTTGTAGATTATGCTACATATGTAAAAAAAATATAAACCACATGATGTTAGTGCACCAGTCGAGGAAAATGATCCAACTACATAAATAACATCCAGTAATTACATTTTGATATTATTTTGTATATTGATAGATTGAAAATTAACACCAATGAGTTGACTGATGAACATTATCACATCATTTTTTTTAGAAAGTATAAACTTCTATTAACCGCAACATGTAAGTGTAAAAAAAAAAACAACATTATGATTTGTACAATTTCAGAATGTGCTTGTTCTATTTTTAAACAAAGAAAACAATCTGAAGTTGTCTTTATTTTTAAGTTATCGTGCCGTGATTTTACCAGTCCGGCCCACTAGGGAGTAGATTTTTCTCCATGTGGCCCTTGATCTAAAAGGAGTTTGACACCCCTGATCTGGGGTGATGTTTATGATACTATTATTATTGTCAGCGCTCAACTGTTAGCCATTTTAGGCAATTTGACTCATTTTGCGGTATCTATGCTTTACCCTACTGTGGCCTCTAATGGTTTGTTTTACTAAGGACAAACATGGATGAGCCTCGACGGTTCCCCACCTCACTCACTCGCTGTCATTTATCCAGCCAGC
Organism: Entelurus aequoreus; assembly: GCF_033978785.1. NCBI lineage: Eukaryota > Metazoa > Chordata > Actinopteri > Syngnathiformes > Syngnathidae > Entelurus > Entelurus aequoreus. The sequence continues at coordinate 34,163,299 of NC_084747.1, forward strand.
CGTCCTTGAGACGACGCAGCGTTCGGCGGGTTGTTAAAGCGGGGAAAAGGGTGTTCAATGTCACGTCACCGTGACACAGACGGCGCTCCAGCCTTTTTTAGCAGGAAATAAATACTTTGTCGGCGTAATGGGGCTGGATATTACACCTCTTGTGGGACATTAGTTTGGGGATGATAGATTGAATCCCAGAGGGCATATGTGTGTGTGTATGTGCATCCTAACGAGCAGTAATTGTGTGTTTGTCTTGCATTTTTTTTAAGGAGGGGTTACGCGCGCAGTGTGAGGCAATTTGTCCCCTAGAGAGAGTGATCCTCTGTCTGTTCACCTCGTCAGCTGGAAGCAGCCATGCAGCCGTAAATCTCAATTACACAATCCCCTTCTCTCCCCTTCCTCCCACCCCTGCCACAGGTGACAGTGGACCAAAAGCGTTCCAAGGCTTACCATCAACTTCGGGCAGAGTCTGAGAGGGTACGGCCATGTAGGGGTCCTCCCCTTTGTCTGAGCTCATAGGGAAGTCCTTGCGCTCCACCATGCGGCCCCGCCCAAGGGGGCCCTCGGCGGCCTCGGGTATGGCCAGGGTGGGGAGTGAGAGGGTGGGGTGGTGATGGTGGTGGTGACGGCGGCCTGCCGGACACAAGACAGGTTAACAGGATGCGGTTGCAAAGGTAAGGGGGTCTCGGTCAGGGGGTGGCACAGACATAGTTGCCTTTTTTTGAAGAATACCAGGGCAGCTGCCTGGCTGCAATAAAAGTGTTTATTCCCTGGAGGCCCAGTGAGCTACTCATTAGTAAACATGTCTCTCGGCATTGTCACGTCCTTCTCTTCCTTCCTCTTGTTCTGACTGACATGTCAGAGTATAATCACATTCCCCACCATCACCAGAGGGTGCACACCTTTGATGTATGAAGGACGACAGACGGACTCTCTTTTAGACGCAGTTTTCTCTCTACAATTCTAACATCTAACTTAGAGACTTAGACTTCCTTTTATTGTCATTCAAATTTGAACTTTAAAGTCAAAGTTAAAGTGCCAATGATTGTCACACACACACTAGGTGTGGTGAGGTTATCCTCTGCATTTGACCCGTCACCCTCACCCCCTGGGAGGTGAGGGGAGTAGTGAGCAGCAGCGGTGGCCGCGCCCGGGAATTATTTTGGGTGATTTAACCCCCAATTCCAACCCTTGATACTGAGTGCCAAGCAGGGAGGTAATGGGTCCCATTTTTATAGTCTTTGGTATGACTCGGTATGAACTCACGACCTACCGATCTCAGGGCGGACACTCTAAAACAGTGGTTCTTAACCTGGGTTCGATCGAACCCTAGGGGTTCGGCGGAGGTCAAGACACACCCGACTCATCGTGTAAACAAAAACTTCTCCCTATACGGCAACAGCAGAAGTCAGACTGATTTGCAGGTGTGTAATTTGTTGTGAGTTTATGCACTGTGTTGGTCTTGTTGTTTGAACAAGGTGATGTTTATGCACCGTTCATTTTGTGCACCAGTAAAAAAACATGGTAACACTTTAGTATGGGGAACATATTCACCATTAATTAGTTGCTTATTAACATGCAAATTAGTAACATATTGGCTCTTAACTAATCATTATTAAAGACTTATTAATGCCCTTAATGGCCTTATTATAACCCTAATCATCTAACCCTGACCCTAACCCTCTAACCCTAACCTTAACCCTAACCAAATAACTCTAATTTAAGTCTTTGTTACTTATATGTTCCCCTAGTGTCCAAATAACTAAAGTCTTTGTTACTTAGAATATGTTCCCCATACTAAAGTGTTACCAAAAACATATAACTTTGTCTTGAATTTGAAAAAAACAACATTTTATTTTTTACTAAAGAAGGGTTCTGTGAATGCGCATATGAAACTAATGGGGTTCGGTACCTCCAACAAAGTTAAGAACCACTGCTCGCCCGCCTGCAGCTTGTGCAGAACTCTGCTGCTCGTCTACTAACACAGACCCGCAGACGTGAGCACATCACTTCTATATTAGCGTCCCTTCACTGGCTCCCTGTGCGTTACCGAATCAACTTTAAACTCCTTTTATTTGTTTTTAAATGTCTAAACAACCTCGCGTCAACATATCTCTCCGACCTCCTTCAGCCTCACTGCCCCACCCGATCCCTAAGATCAGCCGATCAGCTGCTACTAACGGTCCCTGACACAAGGCTGAAGCTTAGAAGTGACAGAGCTTTCGCCGCTGCTGCTCCCAAGCTGTGGAACAACCTACATCTGAGTGTTAGACAAGCCTCCTCTCTTCCTGTTTTTAAATCTCTCTTAAAAACGTACTTTTATTCCATGGCTTTTAACACTGAGTGATATCCATCCTGCAATGGCGCCCCATAACACACCTTCTGTGAACCTGTTTTTATGTTTTATTTATTTTATTTTTTTATTCTTTATCGTGTTCTGTTTGTGTTGTGTTGTGTTTGCTCGGTACTCGTATTATCTTTTAACCTGCCCATTGTACAGCACTTTGGCTACCCCTGTGGTAAATTTTAAATGTGCTTTATAAATAAAGTTGATTTGATTTGATTTGATTTGCTCTAACAGTACAAATAAGAACAAACTTTCGTTGCATTAGCTGGTTGTAGTGCAGCATAAAAGAGCAATAAGGTGCAGATATAAATAGATTACTGTACAGATAAATATATTGCACTTTTGCATATATTGTCTTTCTATTCCAGCGAGTTAATCCGTTTTTGGGGGGGAATTGAGGGGATTATTATGATGCTTTCAATTAAGAAGGAATGTTGCTCTATTTGCTTTCTGTCTCACTGCTCCACTCAAAGCACTTTGTTGATTGTTCCTACATTTAGCTTCATTTTTCACCAAAAAATGTTAATGTTTAAATTCAGCAGAAGAAGTAAAATGTAGTGCAGATCCAAAGAGGCACAGTCTGCCTTGGTGGAGAACTTCTGTCTGTTGAAGGCTGTTTTATGTGTTTATTGTTTTGTTAGAATAAGAATGCAAAACCTACTGAGCTAATTTGTATAAAACTTTGCGGAGAAGGTACGGCCCCAGGAAGGGTCCATTGCATTTTGGATACTGGTAAAGGCATAGTTTTTGCGTAAGACTTTATATTTCAACAACATACAATTAGACCGACACAGACATATTACTGTAATAATAAAAGTAAAAGTATTTGGCCTTGGTGGAGTTCTGCAATCTAGAAAATATAATAATACAGCCAAATACAATAAAATTCAGACAATTAGGAGTTCAAACTAAATGTTAAGGGAATTTTTTTTTATTATTATTATTTTTTGTATCGAGACAAAGATAATTTATGTATTTATTATTTGTTTACTTACTATGGTATATTATTTGTTTATTATTTAATTGTTCACTGTTATGTTACAGAGAAGAAGGAAATAGGATAAAATTGCTATGATATGAAAAGGGGTAGGATTAAATAAGCTCAGCTACTTCCTACTCCTTTTCGGACGTGCTGTAATGAAACAATTGGAAATATGTGATGAATTACATTGTATCGTATGCATGTTCTAAATAAACTGAAACTGAAACTGAACTGAACTGAAAACTGAAACTATATATGCTTAAAAAGTCAAACACAACTTTGAGATTTAAAACCATCGTCATGCTTTTTCTTCAGAATTGAGTATTGGGTTTTTTAAACATACAGTAACATTGATGGCGATGAGGATATTAGGGTGATAACTAGGGGTGTGGAAAAAAATCAATTCGAATTCGAATCGCGATTCTCACGTTGTGCGATTCAGAATCGATTCTCTTTATTTTTAAATCGATTTTTTTATTTTTTTTTATTTATTAAAATATATATATATATATATATATATATATATATATATATATATATATATATATATTTTTTTTTTTTAAATTAATCAATCCAACAAAACAATACACAGCAATACCATAACAATGCAATGCAGTTGCAAAACCAAACCTGACCCAGCAACACTCAGAACTGCAATAAACAGAGCAGTTGAGAGGAGACACAAACACGACACAGAACAAACCAAAAGTAGTGAAACAAAAATTAATATTATCAACAACAGTATCAATATTAGTTACAATTTCAACATAGCAGTGATTAAAAATCCCTCATTGACATTATCATTAGACATTTATAAAAATAAAAATAAATGAACAATAGTGTCACAGTGGCTTACACTTGCATCGCATCTCATAAGCTTGACAACACACTGTGTCCAATATTTTCACAAAGATAAAATAAGTCATATCTTTGATTCATTTAATAGTTAAAACATATTTACATTATTGCAATCAGTTGATAAAACATTGTCCTTTACAATTATAAAAGCTTTTTACAAAAATCTACTACTCTGCTTGCATGTCAGCAGACTGGGGTAGATCCTGCTGAAATCCTATGTATTGAATGAATAGAGAATCGTTTTGAATCGGGAAAAAAATCGTTTTTGAATCGAGAATCGTGTTGAATTGAAAAAAAAAAAATCGATTTTGAATCGAATCGTGACCCCAAGAATCGATATTGAATCGAATCGTGGGACACCTAAAGATTCACAGCCCTAGTGATAACCATGGAACAGGAAATGGAACTTACTTTGACGTTCAGTCTGAAATGGATTCAATCTCTTTTCATTATTTTCCTACATATTTGTTTGCCTTTTTAATAAGAACAACGTGGCAGTGAAGTGTTTGACTTTGAAGATTTCACAGTCCAGTGGTACCTTGGTCGTCATACGACCGCCTTTTTGCACGATTAAGATTCACGGTTAAGATTTTAAAAGTTTAATAAACTCTGTGATGTCATCACTATAGTCGACTTTGCAGTCGTCCGCGAACCTACTTTTACACCGTACGTTTTTTTGAGTATGACTGCAAATTAGCCAACATTTAGGGCACTTGCAAAACGTGTTGAGCATCTATTTGGTATGCATCCGATGTAGCCATTCTAGTCAATTTAATGCATGAATATGTATCACAAATCTGATCTTGTTTATTTTCCATCCAACCTAATCACATTAGCATCCTAGGGTGCCCACTTAAGCCGCCCTTCTCAATTTGGCACTGGCTCCACATTTCACTTAATAGAATGAAGCCTTTGTGGGACTCAGCTCACTAATTTTTACACGCTCTAAACACGGAGATGTGTGTGTTTGTGTGTACACGCTGCAGCAGATGTGTTTCACCGTGTGTTTATGCCTGTGTTTCAACAGGGAGGAATGGTGGGGTTAGGATGTAATACTAAGGCTGCTGGTAAACTAGCACACACCCTCACGACACCACCCAGACCCCCCCTTCTCCTTCTCCGTGTGGCGTGGCAATCATTAAAATGATTTATTTAACTATTGGCCCAAGGCTGAGAGATTAGTGTGACAGGCCTATTTTATAATTCATCCCCCCACCGCCAGGGGAAGTGCAATTCAGGCAGATGACACACATATAGAGAGCGAGAGATAGAGCCTCGGAGCTTCTCCACGGATCAAAAAAAAAAAAGCCATAAACTGCCGACGGATGCACACCCTCTCTCGCTGTTTTTTTCCCGCTCCCTACAGATTAAAAGCGAGGTGACGACGTCTAGTCTGGAGTAAAGAAGGAGAGAGTGGAGAGGAGGCATTTACTAATCTATAAATCCATATCAAGCACTGACACCCCCGCTAAAACAGGCCATTGTGTGTTTGTGTGGGTACTGTATATGTTTGAGTGAGATGAATGTGTTTATACAGTCGTGGTCAAAAGTTTATATACACTTGTAAAGAACATAATGTCATGGCTGTCTTGAGTTTCCGATAATTTCTACAACTCTTATTTTTTTGTGATATAAGAGTGATTGGAGCACATACTTGTTGGTCACAAAAAACATTCATGACGTTTGGTTCTTTTATGAATTTTTGTTTCATCTGACATCACATTGAGACCTTCTGGAGGAAAGTTCTGTGGTCAGATGAAACAAAAATTTAGCTGATTGGCCTCAATACCCAGCAATATGTTTGGAGGAGAAAAGGTGAGGCCTTTAATCCCAGGAACACTATGCTTACCGTCAAGCATGGTGGTAGTAGTATTATGCTCTGGGCCTGTTTTGCTGCCAATGGAACTGGTGCTTTACAGAGAGTAAATGGGACAATGAAAAAGGAGGATTACCTCCAAATTCTTCCGGACAACCTAAAATCATCAGCCCGAAGGTTGGGTCTTGGGCGCAGCTGGGTGTTCCAACAGGACGATGACCCCAAACACACGTCAAAAGTGGCAAAGGGATGGCTAAATCAGGATAGAATTAAAGTTTTAGAATGGCCTTCCCAAAGTCCTGACTTAAACATGTGGACAATGCTGAAGAAACAAGTCCATGTCAGAAAACCAACAAATTTAGCTGAACTGCAAAAATTTTGTCAAGAGGAGTGGTCAAAAATTCAACCAGAAGCTTGTGGATGGCTACCAAAAGCACCTTGTTGCAGTGAAACTTGCCAAGGGACATCTAACCAAATATTAACATTGCTGTATGTATACTTTTGACCCAGCAGATTTGGTCACATTTTCAGTAGACCTATTAAAACATTCCTAAAAGAACCAAACTTCATGAATGTTTTTCGTGACCAACAAGTATGTGCTCCAATCACTCTATCACAAAAAAATAAGAGGTGTAGAAATTATCGGAAACTCAAGACAGCCATGACATTATGTTCTTTACAAGTGTATGTAAAGAACATTTTGACCATGACTGTAGAGGCACAAGCACATTTCCATGACCCCTGACCTCCAACGACTGACAGTGGGGGTTATAGACACGTAGAAAGGTGAGGAACGAGGGCTGGGATGGCGTTATAAAATGATTGTTGTCATTGTGTATGGATCTGAGTGCCATTGTGACCTCTTGCATAACCTCAAGTTGTCTGCCTTTACAAAGACAATAACGCTCACTTTTCATTGACACTCTATGTGAAGCATTCATTTTAAAAAATGCAGAATTATGCAGCAGTCATAATTTGGATGGTGGCCAAATACTTTTGGCAATATAGTGTAGGTTGATTATCAGATAAGGGGACAGGTAAGAGGACATGCAAATATAATAATTTTGCACACCCAATGTGGTTTGTATACGTTGAAACAGCTCTGCGGACTCTGTTTTACATCTATATTTAGGACGTTTGAAATCTCTGTGTAAACTGGCACCGTTGTGCACATATGGCTGTGATTGAGGACAATGGACAGACAATCCTCCATCCTATGTGTGTGTCAACATATTTGGACTGTCATACATAAAAAATATTACACGTATAGTTACAGTTGTGCTCATAAGTTTACATACCCTAGGAGAATTTATGATTTCTTGGCCATTCTTCAGAGAATATGAATGATAACACAAAAACCTTTCTTCCACTCATGCTTAAAGGCCTACTGAAACCCACTACTACCGACCACGCAGTCTGATAGTTTATATATCAATGATGAAATCTTAACATTATAACACATGCCAATACGGCCGGGTTAACTTATAAAGTGACATTTTAAATTTGCCGCTAAACTTCCGGTTCGAAACGCCTCTGAGGATGACGTATGCGCGTGACGTAGCCCGGCGAACACGGGTATGCCTTCCACATTGAAGCCGATACGAAAAAGCTCTGTTTTCATTTCATAATTCCACAGTATTCTGGACATCTGTGTTCGTGAATCTGTTTCAATCATGTTCATTGCATTATGGAGAAGGAAGCCGAGCAAGCAAAGAAGAAAGTTGTCGGTGCGAAATGGACGTATTTTTCGAACGTAGTCAGCCACAACAGTACACAGCCGGCGCTTCTTTGTTTACATTCCCGAAAGATGCAGTCAAGATGGAAGAACTCGGATAACAGAGACTCTAACCAGGAGGACTTTTGATTTGGATACACAGACGCCTGTAGAGAACTGGGACAACACAGACTCTTACCAGGATTACTTTGATTTGGATGACAAAGACGCAGACGTGCTACTGTGAGTATGCAGCTTTGGCTTTTTTTTGCGTATGTACGTAACTTTTTTTAAAATATATAAGCTTTATGAACCTTGGGTTAGGTGAACGGTCTTTTGGGCTGAGTGATTGTGTGTGTTGATCATGTGTTTGAATTGTATTGGCGTGTTCTATGGAGTTAGGAGCTAGCAGAGGAGCTAGGAGCTAGCATAACACGTACCGTACCGTACGTGCGCGTCACGTACGTAACTTTTTAAAAATATATAAGCTTTATGAACCTTGGGTTAGGTGAACGGTCTTTTGGGCTGAGTGATTGTGTGTGTTGATCGGGTGTTTGAATTGTATTGGCGTGTTCTATGGAGCTAGGAGCTAGCAGAGGAGCTAGGAGCTAGCATAACAAACACGCAGGTGTTATTATGCAGGATTAATTTGTGGCATATTAAATATAAGCCTGGTTGTGCTGTGGCTAATAGAGTATATATATGTCTTGTGTTTATTTACTGTTGTAGTCATTCCCAGCTGAATATCAGGTACCGTGAGTATGCAGCCTTGGCTGCTAAACATTCGATAACTTGACCGTATGTGCGCGTCACGTACGTAACTTTTTAAAAATATATAAGCTTTATGAACCTTGGGTTAGGTAAACGGTCTTTTGGGCTGAGTGATTGTGTGTGTTGATCAGGTGTTTGAATTGTATTGGCGTGTTCTATGGAGCTAGGAGCTAGCATAACAAACACGCAGGTGTTTTTATGCAGGATTAATTTGTGGCATATTAAATATAAGCCTGGTTGTGTTGTGGCTAATAGAGTATATATACGTCTTGTGTTTATTTACTGTTGTAGTCATTCCCAGCTGAATATCAGGTCACCCCCGGCTCTCACAGCATCTTCCCTATCTGAATAGCTTCAACTCCCCACTAGTCCTTCACTTGCACTTTACTCATCCACAAATCTTTCATCCTCGCTCAAATTAATGGGGAAATTGTCGCTTTCTCGGTCCGAATCTCTCTCACTTCATGCGGCCATCATTGTAAACAATAGGGAACTTTGCGTATATGTTCAACTGACTACGTCACGCTACTTCCGGTAGGTGCAAGCCTTTTTTTTATCAGATACCAAAAGTTGCAATCTTTATCGTCGTTGTTCTATACTAAATCCTTTCAGCAAAAATATGGCAATATCGCGAAATGATCAAGTATGACACATAGAATAGATCTGCTATCCCCGTTTAAATAAAAAAAATTCATTTCAGTAGGCCTTTAATGGTTGTGTGAAGCTATTTATTGGCAAACAACTGTGTTTACTCTTTTTAAATCAAAATGACAAAAGAAAATACCCAAATGACCCTGATCAAAAGTTTACATACCCCAGTGACTTTGATCTGATAACATGCACAAAAGTTGACACAAACAGGTTTGAATGGCTAATCAAGGTTCCAATCCTCACCTGTGACATGTTTGTTTTTAATTAATGTGTGTGTATAAAAGGTCAGTGAGTTTCTGGGCCATTGCATCTTTCATCCAGTGCTGCACAGATGTTTCTGGATTCTGAGTCATGGGGAAGGCACAATAATTGTCAAAGGATCTGCGAGAAAAGGTAATTGAACTGCATAAAACAGGAAAGGGGCATAAAAAGATATCCAAGGAATTGAGAATGCCAATCAGCAATTTTCAAACGCTGATTAAGAAGTGGAAAATGAAGGATTCAGGTAGACCAGCAAAGATTTCAGCCACAAATGCCAGGAAAATTGTTCGAGATGCAAAGAAAAATCCACAAATAACTTCAGCTGAAATACAGGACTCTCTGAAAAATTGTGGTGTGGCTGTTTCAAGATGCACAATAAGTAGGCACTTGAAGAAAAATGGGCTGCATGGTCGAGTCGCCAGAAGAAAGCCATCACTCCAAATTACTTTGTTCCAGAAGGTTTGAGGCTTGTCTCTGTGCTGTTTGGCGTAATGTAAGCGGGATACTTTGTGACATTTGCGCAGAAATGGCTTTCACTGGGGTATGTAAACTTTTCATCAGGGTCATTTGGGTACTTTCTTTTGTCATTTTGATTTAAAAAGAGTAAACACAGTTGCTTGCCAATAAATAGCTTCACACAACCATTAAGCATGAGTGGATGAAAGGTTTTTGAGTTATCATTCACTTTCTCTGAAGAATGGCCAAGAGATCATAAATTCTCCCAGGGTATGTAAACTTATGAGCACGACTGTAATTCAACCATATCATTTTATAATTGTATAGCTGCTCGGCGACTTAAGAGGCTGAATAAAACTAATTAAATTGATGCATTTTGGTGTCTGCTAGAATTGTTTCCATTTAGGGGAGATATATTTTAACTAGGGCTGCAACTAACGATTAATTTGATAATCGATTAATCTGTCGATTATTACTTCGATTAATAATCGGATAAAAGAGACAAACTACATTTCTATCATATCCAGTATTTTATTGAAACTGGCACCATACTTATTTTGATTATTGTTTCTCAGCTGTTTGTAAATGTTGCAGTTTATAAATAAAGGTTTATTAAAAATAAATAAATAAATAAAAATAAAGAAAGAAACTGCGCATGCGCATAGCATAGATCCAACGAATCGATGACTAAACTAATCGGCAACTATTTTAACAATCGATTTTAATCGATTTAATCGATTAGTTGTCGCAGCCCTAATTTTAACATATTCTATTTCCGGAAAAACATTTTTCGCAATATGCATTTTCTTGTTCTTGGATCATTCCAGCGCACACCCGCAGTTGTTGCTGTAAATCGGACTGTAGGACTGCTTCTAAAATGCGCAGAAAAAGTGGTACATGTTATAGTTGTCTGCTGCATGTACAGTATAAAAACACACCAAAACGTCACAGGTATGATAACATGAACGTGGAGGGAAATGAGTGTCTCTATGGTGACAGCCGCATAGTACACACAAAATCCTCAATTAAATAGGGCGGTCTGCACCACTTCTCCACTTGTTATCAATTGTTTTAGTAGGTGACCCACAACACGTCCACTAATCGTACAAGAAATGTTAAAGTTTTCACATGTTGTTTAGTGTGTGGTATTTGGTTCTTAGTAGATCAGGCCCATATTCTCATGTTGCATATCTGCTTGTAATATGTTTTGTTTCTTAATACAGGTAATGACATTATCAGACGGGAGATGTACGCAATCATTTTCAGACCTCTTTTCTCCTCTCTGTTGACAGTTGATGTGTGTTTTTGGCCATCAAGGCTTTTACCCAGCAACAACCAGATCCATCCGAATAGTCATGCAAAGGTCAGGGCTAATCGATACATTTGCAGGGGGGATAACGATGAAAGGCCAGAGGGATGACAGGCTCTAATAGAGCTAATAAAATCAGAATCATGATTAAAGATGTTCCTATTTCTAATTTCTTTACCGGGACCACAGATAGGAAGGGGGGTGGCTTCTACAAGTTGGGGTTGGGGCTGGGAGGGATGAATGGGTTGTCAATGATTGATTGTTTCATTACCTTTATAACTGGAAGGAACGTCTATCAAAAAGAAGGAATGACATAAATTCAGTTAAACCTGCGGTCGTTAATAACCCCGTCTTTACAGGTGGGAGGAGTTTTCATTTCCCTGAGAGGAACAATTCATTCAGGAGATGAAGAGGTGTGGCTGGACTTAAACAGTGTATAAGGGATAAAATGTTGCTCTCTCTTATTTGATTGCCTTTTTACGGTAAATGTGGGACACTTACCATTCAGTGCCACAAAGGTATCTGAAAGTAGAAGGGATAAGGAAAAAGTACGTTATTGCATGCAATTAAGGGCACAAAACAATTGCGTAATTATTTCGATGGTCAATGTTCTGCCAACATCCTCTTAAAATACTGATTGAAATGATGGAAAAAAACTAACTTCATTTTGTCGAAATCAATATGACAAATGGCCCAGCTACAGCGGGAAAAAATTCACTCCCTTGACAATGATTACTTTAAAATGACTCAACGAGTTGCACTGAAGAGATTAAAGGGGACCTATACAAAAGTTGTTACTATGTTGTATAATTGTGTTAAACAATGCCAAAGCAGTCAATTATAAGGTTCATGCATTTTGGCATGAGCTTGCATGCAGTTTTGGATGCATCTGTTTGTGGGATTTTGCAGTCTGGCTACGTTGTGATATCACAGTGAGGTGAATGTAGTTATTTAGACATTTACAAAAGCTATCAGCCAGAGGGTTAGGAGCTCTGGTATGAAGCCAGCTTAGTTTGAGAAAACAAAAGAAAAATGTAGAATAAAGTATTATTTAAATCAAACTGTGGCATGCGTATAATTACAGAGACGTGTGATATGCCGTGACATAAATACTGCCAAAAGCAGCTTTTTGAAAAGTGGGCAGGTGTACCAAAAGTTCTGACTGGGTGAATCTATATAATGTTCATGAGGTTTATGTTGGACCGAGTCTGGAAAAAAATATGCTCTGACGTTTGTCTTCAAGATATATATTTAATAGTGTACTTTTTGGAGATGACGGGGCATGGTTTCGTTTACCCTCTATAGCAGTGGTCCCCAACCACCGGACCGATTGGTACCGGGCCGCACAAGAAATAAAAAAAATAAAAATAAATAAATAATATATATATATATTTTTAAAATTAAATCAACATAAAAAACACAATATATACATTATATATCAATATAAATCAATACAGTCTGCAGGGATACAGTCCGTAAGCACACATGATTGTATTTCTTTATGAGAAAAAAATAAAAATAAAATAAAAAAATTCCCCCCCAACCTTACACCCCCCATTGGTCCATGGGACACATTTTCAAGCGTTGACCCCCGCAGCTACAAAAAGGTTGGGGACCACTGCTCTATAGGGATCGCCTTTACACTGCAAAAACTGAAATCTAAGTAAGATTAAATATCTCAAATAAGGGTGATATTTGCTTATTTTCTGTCAGATAAGATAATTCTTGTCACTAAGCAGATTTTATGTTAGAGTGTTTTACTTGTTTTAAGTGTGTTGGTCCTAAAAGATCTCAGTAAGATATTACAGCTTGTTGCTGAGATTTTATGACCTATATTGAGTAAAACATGCTTGAAACTAGAATATCAACTGTTGCAAAGCTGTGTCATCAACACTCACAATTATAAAACTACTTTTTTAAAGTAATAATGTCTTATTTCAAGCATGAAAATAAAAATCATGACTTTGACACAATTGTGTCTCATATTAAAACTGATGACAGCCAAATGGACTTTGCTGTTTTATTTTCAATGAAACAATAGAACATACGTGCTCGTATAGTAGTACAGTTGTCATTAGTGAGAATATACTTATTTTAAGGTATTTTTGGGTTCATTGGGGTTAGCTAATTTTATGTGTTTTGGAAAGTCTTGACAAGCCAAATTTTCTTGTTCTATTGGCAGATAATTTTGCTTAGTTCAAATAAAATACCCCTCATTTTTTTCTTTTTTTTTCTTGTTTCTGAACACTGAGTTTTTGCAGTGTACAAAAAAACATCTTGCAGACATACACAGAAAGTAAGTTATAAATGTGAATGTAGAGCAAAATTTACAAACATATACTACAAATATTATCGAGGCCAGAGGTCTTCAACATGGATCCACAACCCCCTCGGGGGTCCACAGAGGTACTGCAGGGGAGTCGCGAAGTCATTGTTTGATTTGTTTTATTTTATGTATTTTTGTAATGTTTTTATTTATATTCTATATGCAATTTTTCCATACATTTAAATCAATTTAAATACACACTAAAATGAGTTAATAAATAGCAGTGACATGGCCACCCTTCTTACCGTGCCTTGCATGTTTGAAATATAAACGTAAATAAATAATTATACAGTATAATATTATAATAATACAAGATGACGTTATCTGTCATTGCACTTAAAAGTACAACTAGATTTGTTAACAGGCAATCCGTCCAAAGAGGTAGACATGAGAGGGGGCTGATAGGTGACCACATGGGCGGCACGCCAAAAATCTTAGCATTTAAGAAAGCTACACTATATTGCCAAAAGTATTTGGCCACCTGCCTTGACTCACATATGAACTTGAAGTGCCATCCCATTCCTAACCCATAGGGTTCAATATGATGTCGGTCCACCTTTTGCAGCTATTACAGCTTCAACTCTTCTGGGAAGGCTGTCCACAAGGTTGCGGAGTGTGTTTATAGAAATTTTCGACCTATCTTCCAAAAGCGCATCGGTGAGGTCACACACTGATGTTGGTCGAGAAGGACTGGCTCTCACTCTCCGTTCTAATTCATCTCAAAGGTGTTCTATCGGGTTCAGGTCAGGACTCTGTGCAGGCCAGTCAAGTTAATCCACACCAGACCCTGTCATCCACCAGGCCAAGTGATTAGGACACCTGATTCTGATCATTTGGAAGGGTGGCCAAATATTTTTGGCAATATAGTGTATTTATAATAACAATAACAAATACAAGGTTGACATATTTCACTGTGTATGTAATACCTTTATATCACATACTAGTTTTACATTTGAAGGTCAATTGCTGAAATGAATGGACTTTTACACGATCTTCACATTTTTGAGTTTCAAATATAAGTGAGGGGTCCCCGCTGCATCTCTCCATCAGTTTGGGGGTTCTTGGCCTCAAAAACGTTACAGACCCCTGAGCTAGACCACAAGGAAGTGTTTAAATGTACATTAAAACCATCATAGGTCCCCTTTAGTGAAATTATCCCTATCCCTCGGGACATGTTAATGAAACACAATCTTTAGTCCCATTTCTAGGAATCCTGGTAATCCATTTTTTAATAGGGATGCACTTTAAGGGGAGGCAGCTTAAGAAAAATAAAGAAATTAGTTTTTTTCAAACCTGCTGAGCAAACTTGAGATATGCTTGAAGGCAAAATGAACTACTTTACTTCTCAACGGTTAGAAGAGTAACCTGTTAACTTTTCAATGCTGATTATCCTCATTATTTTCAGTTACTTGTGTTACCAAATATGGTTCCCTGCTCAAATAAGGCTAAGCTATCGCAATGTTCCAAATGACGTAGATGCCTTAACCACTTTCAAATTACAGTTAACTTTTTTTTGTTTCATGTCCACCATGTTTATGGAGTGTTTTGTGGTGAGACAACTTTTTGGGGGAGTGTGTCACTGCAGGGATTGAGCTTTCCCAAACCTTCATCTAAAATGTCCATTTACGACCTTGCTTCACTTTGTGTGTGATTTTCTATTGAATTCTAATGAGAACACATTGAATAATAACAAAAGTATAGCAGCTGACAGGTCGAGCCAAACTGGACAGCAAAGGGTCATGCATACCAGTGTTTTTCAACCTTTTTTGAGCCAAGGCACATTTTTTTGCGTTGAAAAAAATCCAGAGGCACACCACTAGCAGACATAATTAAAAAACGAAACTCAGTTGACAGTAAAAAGTCGTTTGTTGGATATGACTTTAAACTAGAGATGTCCGATAATATCGGCCTGCCGATAATATCGGCCTGCCGATAATATCGGCCTGCCGATATTATCGGCCGATAAATACTTTAAAATGTAATATCGTAAATTATCGGTATCGTTTTTTTTGTTATCGGTATCAGTTTTTAAAAAAAAAAAAAAAAATAATAATAATATTTTTATTTGTTTTATTTTTTATTAAATCAACATAAAAAACACAAGATACACTTACAATTAGTGCACCAACCCAAAAAACCTTCCTCCCCTATATACACTCATTCACACAAAAGGGTTGTTTCTTTCTGTTATTAATATTCTGGTTCCTACATTATACATCAATATATATCAATACAGTCTGCAAGGGATACAGTCCGTAAGCACACATGATTGTGCGTGCTGCTGGTTCACTAATAGTACTAACCTTTAACAGTTAATTTTAGTCATTTTCATTAATTACTAATTTCTATGTAACTGTTTTTATATTGTTTTACTTTCTTTTTTATTCAAGAAAATGTTTTTAATTTATTTATCTTATTTTATGCTATAATTTTTTTTAAAAAGGACCTTATCTTCACCATACCTGGTTGTCCAAATTAGGCATAATAATGTGTTAATTCCACGACTGTATATATCGGTATCGGTTGATATCGGTATCGGTAATTAAGAGTTGGAGAATATCGGAATATCGGATATCGGCAAAAAAGCCATTATCGGACATCCCTACTTTAAACCATAACCAAGCATGCATCACTATAACTCTAGTCTCAAAGTAGGTGTACTGTCAGGACCTGTCACATCACGCCGTGACTTATTTTGACTTTTTTGCTGTTTTCCTGTGTGTAGTGTTTTAGTTCTTGTCTTGCGCTCCTATTTTGGTGGCTTTTTCTCTTTTTTTGGTATTTTCCTGTAGCAGTTTCATGTCTTCCTTTGAGCGATATTTCCCGCATCTCTACTTTGTTTTAGCAATCAAGAATATTTCAGTTGTTTTCATCCTTCTTTGTGGGGACATTGTTGATTGTCATGTCATGTTCGGATGTACATTGTGGACGGCGTCTTTGCTCCACAGTAAGTCTTTGCTGTCGTCCAGCATTCTGTCTTTGTTTACTTTGTAGCCAGTTCAGTTTTAGTTTCGTTCTGCATAGCCTTCCCTACGCTTCAATGGCTTTTCTTAGGGGCACTCGCGTTTGTTTATTTTGTGTTTAAGCATTAGACACCTTTTTACCTGCACATTGCCTCCCGCTGTTTCCGACATCTACAAAGCAATTAGCTACCGGCTGCCACCTACTGATATGGAAGAGTATTACACGGTTACTCTGCCGAGCTCTAGACAGCACCGACACTCAACAACAACACATAATTTGCAGACTATAATTACTGGTTTGCAAAAAATATTTTTAACCCAAATAGGAGAACTTAGATGATCTCCCACGGCACACCAGACTGTTTCTGACGGCACAGTGGGTGAAAAACACTGATGTATACAATGTGTAAGGTGTTGGAGGCTGACTAATTGGGTTGAGAGTTCTGAGGCCTGTTTTGTACTCGAAAATGTGTGACTGCACACAAGCAAAGTCCTTTTCCCACTGTGGCACTGACTGTTTGTGTGACAGTTTGCAAGAAGGAAGACAGTCTTTGCGCCACAGGACACAGAACTCCACTGACCGAGGGGAGCAAAGATGCAGGAGGGAAGGAGAGGCGAATGGGGCAGATGGATGGAAGATGCTGAAAGAGAAGATTGTGAGGGCGGAACAGATGGGGGGAGGAAAAAGGTGACAGCAGCAAAGATTGTGGAGAGAGTTAGCAGAGAGAGATGGTGGTATGTGTGTGTGTGTGTTACGGGATGGTAGTGAAGAAGGAAAGATGCGAGCGAAAAGGGCCTGCTTACTTTGGCAGTCTCCCAGGCCATCTGTGTTACCATGCTCCACGTCCTGCTCAAAGGCCGATCTGCAGGGAACAGAGACATCATGGTCAGCGGCGGGAAGCGGGCCAAAGCCGGCGCGTCGAACCGAGTCACATGGCTTCAGGAAAACAACAAAAAGCATCCCTCTGACAGGGGCGTATTTCTAAGAACGAGCCCGCAAGGAGGCCTTCAACTGGAACGTCATTAAAAGAAAACCTAGAAGGCACCCTGAAGGTCTCTAGACAGAGGTCATAAAGCAGGGAGAAAAATCCATAACTGGCAATGATTCTGGTGGTACCAACAGATTTATATGTTATTTTAGTGCAATGACTATTCCACCAGACCTTTCCCCTATTTCTCCTACAACTCCCAATCACATGGGTCAAGCTTGGAGCGCTGAGGTGAAACCAGGCCCCTGCGAGAGCCATCACATGGCACACAGGGTGAGAGAGTTTTGGAGATGCTATTTTCTGCTACACAATCTGCACAGAGACCTGTTTTCAGCTTGAAAGACCACCAAGCAGGCAGCAGATCTGTGAAACAGAGCGGACCAACTGTCAAGCAGGATCGCGGTCACGCATGACAGCCTCCCCGCCTCTCATCTCGCTCACCCACCACTGGTTACAATTACAGCATGAAGATACTTTTCTCAAACCCTCATAAAATTGCATCAACCACCACAATCTTTTTTTTTCTATGAAAATGTGTAAGCCTTACAAAGAAAAGCACTGTTCTAGGAGGATAAGCAACTACACTCTGTTTGTGGCATTTACCATTTACTTTTTGTAACCATAATAACAATTTAGACACACTAGCATTTCTCAACCGAAATGCAGTGCCAGCTTTTGTATTTAGTACGGCACATTTCCTCACAGTTACTGTAAACCCCGAGCCCCCTCGGAGCTTAGGCGCCTCATTTGAAGACTTTTTCTTGGACAGAACTGGTGGCGCTATATAAAAGAAAACAAAACAAAAAGGCAGATTTGGAGGCGCTTGTGGCTAGGTAGAATTTGTAGGGCACACTCATTTAGATGCAAAAAATCTCCCAATTTTTATTATTATTATAATTTTTTTTACAAATAAACTATAACCTGCTACCCAAGAATGTACAACAATTCTTCTCAACAAAAGAGGAGAAATAAAATCTTAGAGGAAAATCTCATTTAAAACATTTGTATGCTCGTACAACACTTAAAACCTTTAGTACATGGATGTCCGAAGTGCGGCTCGTGGGCCAATTGCGGCCCGCAGGTAATTTTTTAACGGCCCCGCAGCGCATTCTAAAAATACGATTAAAAAAAATAAAAAACACAAAAAGTAGTATAAAAGAGCAAACAAGTGAAATGTAACAAGAACATGTTGCAATGTTTACTCTAATAACACAAAGCTGCCATGCAGGCTGTTTCTTTCTTTAAAAAATAATAATGAATCAAAATCAATGTCATTATGAATTATTGACCTATTCAAAGCTCCAATTACGTCACATTAAATATTCCACTTTGGAATATTTTTTGGGGAAAATATTTAGTGTCTGCCATATAAAAAACTAAGCCGTTTTGTTTAAAGAAGGGCCTACATTTTTTAATACATATATTGTATTGGTTTTTAAAATAAACAATATCAAAATGGCCCCCGCTTACTTTGATATTTCAGTGTGCGGCCCTCGGTGGAAAAAGTTTGGACACCCCTGCTATAGTATATCACTATGTGAATTAAATTATGGAACGGATTAATCAAAGAAATCAAACAAAGCACCAATATGATTCAGTTTAAGAGAGTGTTCAAACTACAAGTGTTCAC
This sequence comes from Entelurus aequoreus, assembly GCF_033978785.1. Lineage (NCBI taxonomy): Eukaryota > Metazoa > Chordata > Actinopteri > Syngnathiformes > Syngnathidae > Entelurus > Entelurus aequoreus. Next base: position 34,182,363 of record NC_084747.1, read on the forward strand.
AAAGTACACAAAACAAGAATTATGATGAACATCTTGCCCTTTTTTTTTCTCGATACAAATATTATTTATGTATTTAATATTTGTTTACTTACTGTTATATTATTTATTTATTATTTATTTGTTCACTGTTCTGTTACAGAACAGTGAACAGTGCTATAAAAGTTACAGTGCTATAAAATGAAAAGGGTTAGGATTAAATAAGTTCTGCTTCTTCCAACTCCTTTTCGGACGTGCTGTAATGAAACAACTGGAAATGTGTGATGCATTACATTGTATCGTATGCAAGTTCGAAATAAACTGAAACTGAAACTGGAACTGAAAACTGAAATAACCTTTTGTCTTTTTAAAAAAAAACACATCCTCAAATTTGGAGATTCTAGATGATAATGCAAATAAAATTGCATTTTTATGTTTTTCCCTAGTTATGATATTTAACCAAAAGCCCAACAAATATATACAACATATGACATCATTCTGTATAGGGTTGGTGGCATTGTGGAAAACGCAAATGTGTGAAGTAATTTGTTGCTAAGTAGAATTTGTGAGGCTCTCCAACTAATGGAATTCGTGTTTTTTTTCATTGAAAAAGAATAATGACACATTATATGTAACATTTTCCTTTTTACCCCCCCAAAAACGTAAAACTAATATAAACCAATTTCATATGAAATATGGGTCTATATGTTTTAGAACAACCTAGTGTTATCCCGATACCAATATTTTGGTACCGGTACCAACAATTATTTCTATACTTTTCGGTACTTTTCTAAAGAAAGAGGACCACAAAAAATTGCATTATTGGCTTTACTTAAACAAATAATCTTAGGGTACATTAAACATTTGTTTCTTATTGCAAGTTTGTCCTTAAATAAAATAGTGAACATACAAGACAACTTGTCTTTTAGTAGTAAGTAAACAAACAAAGGCTATGAATTTAGGTGCTGACATATGCAATAATATATTGTGTCATTTATCATTCTATTATTTTGTCAACATTATTCAGGACAAGTGGTAAAAAAATGAAATATTAATCTACTTGTTCATTTACTGTTAATATCTGCTTACTTTCTTTTTTAAAAAGTTCTATCTACACTTCTGTTAAAATGTAACAATTACTTATTCTTCTTTTGTTTCATACTTTCCATTAGTTTTGGACGATGCCACGAATTTGGGTATCGATCCGATACCAAGTAGGGGGTGGAGGGTGGGGGGTGGGACGGAGAGGTACTTTTCAGAGGTGGTGTAGTACAGAAAATGATTAATTAGTATCGCGGTACTATACTAATAACGGTATAACATACAACCCTATAACAAACCCAGTAAAAATGTAATAAAAACAATGTTCACTGATTTTTTCCTGGACAGTGCCACCAGAAAAAAAGAATAACCAGCCATGTGTTGCCAGGCAGAATTTATGGAGCATAATTATTGTGTTGCTGCCGAATAAAAAGCATATAAAGTATCTCAGTTTCATCTTTTTTTTTTTTTATAAAAAAAAATTATATTTGTGCGCTTCTTTGGTTTGGTATTAAAATGTGCCCTAAACTTAAATATAAGGCAACTTCAGAAGGTTTGCTGGCTCTCACAGCTGTGAAGGGACAAGGAGAGTTGGCAGGAACGCAGTCAAACAGGAACAAACTAAAACAGCGCTATACCACTTGTATTTAAACGTACCGTAATTTCCGGACTATAAGCCGCACCTGACTATAAGCCGCACCAGCTAAATTTAGGGGAAAATACAGATTGCTCCATATATAAGCCGCACCCGACTATAAGCCGCAGGGTTTTGATGTGTAATTACCGTAGTATATAGGGGTTCCTGCTACCACGGAGGGGATTGTCGGGACAGAGATGACTGTTTGGGAACGCAAAGCGTCCCATTTATTAACAATAAATCTTTCAATCATTCAATCAAACATTCACATCTTTGACATGGCGAACAGCATTCGTGCAGAGTACAAATAATACAACGGTGCAAAGTAATACAAAGTGCTCGCCTGTATGTTATCAAAATAACCAGCCTACCGGTATATGAAAAGTCCGTCTTTAATCATTGTGTCATCGTCTTCCTCCTGCGTACTAAAACCACCGAAATCCTCTTCGTCGGTGTCGGAGAAGAACAGGCCGTAAATAAGCCGCACCCTTGTATAAGCCGCAGGGACCAGAACGAGGGGGAAAAGTAGCGGCTTATAGTCTGGAAATTACGGTAAATTGTTTCATTATATCACCATTCGAGAAGAGAATTAACACAGTTATTCTGTTGAGCGCCACCTGCTGGATGTGATAACCAACACCCAGACCACACCCTCAAAATCTGACCGTGATGTGGCACACGCGAAAGTGAACCAACTACAGCGTGAATGCTCGTGTCAAAGAGTCCCGTGACGGCAACTTGCTCAGCAGAGCAGACAGTTCAGCTGGGGGTTAAGATCCTGCATATTTAAATCAATCTGCAGTGTACATTAAAGGAGGCACTAACACCGACTCACAGGTGATTTGCATGTGAGACGTGTTGTAGTAGCGCAGGAAGGAATTAGGTTGCTAAAAGCAGGCATTATATTAGGTGTATTTGTGTTAATTATTCATAGCAAAAGGTAATTGGCAAGCAGAATCTTCATTGGCAAACAGTGCAACATAGGAATGCAAAATATAGAGAAGCCCATTCTGATTCATGGTTCTCATTTACGATACAATCACCTTTACTCACCACATTTACATGGAATTCAATTAGCAGACAAAGCCTGATGTGCTGATTTGTAGAGGACAGTGAGTCATGCATCTAGTTTGCATAATTGCAATTGTCAAATCATATGAATGGACCAACGGAAGAGTGGGCGGGTGGGTGACTGGGGGCCATATTGCAGAGCAGTCCAAGCTGCTTATATAGAGGCATCACTAACATGCCAAAAAAAAAGGATAAGAGGCATGCAACCCAGAAAATGTGGGGGGAAACAAGAAATAAATGAAGGTAGAAAATGGCTGTAAAATCTGTTTTTTTAATATGTTTCATTACTTGATTTTATATGATTTCTGCTAACAAATGAGTTTCCTTTTCAATTAACTTGAATACAAGATACTGTTCAAAATTGTTTTTTTAATAACAACTTCTGAAATGTGTCTTGTTTTTGTGCAGTGATGTGTGTAATACATACATATATATATATTAGTGTTGTAACGATAACAATATTTTGGTATCGGTATTGGTACTACAATTATTTTGGTACTTTTCTAAATAAAAGGGACCACAAAACAATTGCATTATTGGCTTTTTATTTTAACAAAAAATCTCAAGGTACTTTAAACATATGTTTCTTATTGCAGTTAAGTCCTTAAATACAATGTCAATATACAAGACAACTTGTCTTTTAGTAGTAGGTAAACAAACAAAGACTCCTAATTAGTCTGCTGACGTATGCAGTAACATATTGTGTCATTTATTATTCTATTATTTTGTCAACATTATTAAGGACAAGCGGAAGAAAATTAATTATTAATCTACTTGTTCATTTACGGTTAATATCTGCTAACTTTCTCTGTTAACATGTTTAATCTACACTTCTGTTAAAATGTAATAATCACGTATTCTTCTGTTGTTTGATACTTTACATTAGTTTTGGATGATACCACAAATGTGGGTATCAATCCGATACCAAGTAGTTACAGGATCATATATTGGTAATATATTAAAGTCCTCATGTGTCCAGGGACATGTTTCCTGATTTTGTTAACATAATATACATTTTTTTTAAACGAAAGAAGAGGTTTTGATGCCAAAAAATATTGACGTAATCATAGTAGTATCGACTAGATACATGCCTGTACTTGGTATCATTACAGTGGATGTCAAGTGCAGATCCACCAATGGCATTTGTTTACATTTTGATGCCGGTGAGCTACGGTGTGGTGAAACATGTTTAGCTATTCCTCGTCCTGCAGGGATGATACTTGTAAGAAACTTACTTTATTTGTCGCCATGGAGGCGAGGATTAGTGATTTAGAAGTAGCTAAAACACTGCAGGTGGCGGATGGACGTTGGCCGCTAGCTAGCTAGCCATGTCTTAAAGCACCTCTTCCTGAGGGCGTTTCAGTGTTATAACTTCACCTTTATCGTTAGTTTGTACACCAAAATGTGTCCATTTCCCCCTTTTCTGTCTAGACACTGTGTCTGCTTGTAAGTACTCCGTGATTGTGTGCCGCCGAACATGCTCGTCTACTCGTAAAACCAGCAATGTTACGACGTGACTTCGACGCGGGAGGGGGGGGGGGGGGGGGGGGGTGTGTGTGTGTGTGTGTGTGACTGGTACGTTTCAGAGACGGTATCGTACAGAAAATTATTCATTAGTATCGCGGTACTATACTAATACCTGTATACCGTACAACCCTAATATATATATATATATATATATATATACATACATGTATATATATATATATATCTATATATATATAGATGTATATATATATATATTTAAATATAATGCATGATTCAAAAATAATATAAGAATAAACCAACTACTTTGAAACAACTACCGTATTTTTCGGACTATAAGTCGCAGTTTTTTTCATAGTTTGGCCGGGGGTGCGACTTATACTCAGGAGCGACTTATGTGTGAAATTATTAACACATTACCGTAAAATATGAAATAATATTATTTAGCTCATTCACGTAAGAGACTAGACGTATAAGATTTCATCGGATTTAGCGATTAGGAGTGACAGATTGTTTGGTAAACGTATAGCATGTTCTATATGTTATAGTTATTTGAAAGACTCTTACCATACTATGTTACGTTAACATACCAGGCACGTTCTCAGTTGGTTATTTATGCGTCATATAACGTACACTTATTCAGCCTGTTGTTCACTATTCTTTATTTATTTTAAATTGCCTTTCAAATGTCTATTCTTGGTGTTGGGTTTTATCAAATAAATTTCCCCAAAAAATGCGACTTATACTCCAGTGCGACTTATATATGTTTTTTTCCTTCTTTATTATGCATTTTCGGCCGGTGCGACTTATACTCCGAAAAATACGGTAATATAAAAAGAAACAAAATTGATAACACATGGCAAAATATTGCAGTTTTGTAGGCTTTTCTGTCCAATATTTTAAAAATAGTTTCCAATATTTTGTGATTTCTTACTAAATTCTTGTGTGAACACATTGCAGACTAACAGAGAAAGGGAAGAAGAGAGGTGAGACGCTGTACAATGTGCCATTACTGACAGCTGGTCAGTGGGTTCATGCTGAAAAAACACCTACAGTATAGCGGGGTCGGGTCAGGGCTTGCACACGGAGACAGAATGATGACACCTGTGTATGACAAAGAGTGCTTCTTGGTGTTGGTGTGCTTTAAAAAAACGGAGGCTGCTGTCTTGCACTGAACTGCCTTCCCTACCCTGTAGAAATAGATACTGTAGATCATATGGGCTCTAAGACAATAAATCAGAGTATTTCCTTGGCTCTGCTTTGCAAAACAATACGGTGGAACCTCAATTTACGAACGCCTCTATTGGCGACCTTTTCGGTTTATGAAACCTTTACATGGCACCAAATAGGCCTCTGTGTGCGAACCATGTCTCGGTGTACGAACGCTTCATTCATTCATTCATTTTGCATGCCGCTTGAAGCCATCGGGGGCTGTCATTTTGATTACATCACTTCCTGTACACTCGGGTACGGCCATTTTGTAGAGGCAGGGGCCCCTACATCACATCCTGTTTACACCCTGTATCATACTTGCCAACTTTGAGACCTCCAAATTCGGGAGATTTAGGGGGGTTGAGGTGGGCGGGGCTGGGGTTAAGGGGGAGGAGTATATTTATAGCTAGAATTCACTGAAATGTAAGTATTTCTTATGTATATATATATACACATATAAATAAAATAAATACTTGAATTTCAGTGTTCATTTATTTACACATATACACACATAACACTCATCTCTACTCATTGTTGTATTTGAAAGTGCAATGCTTTGCAGCCAGTAGCACAGCCTTTGAAGGAGCAGTGTAATATGCTGGGTTGGAGTCAATAACCAGGCGAGGTGACGAAGTTACGTCTCTTTACTTCATACTTCAGAACCGACTCCCACACTTGCCGTCAGGGTGCGCAATACAACGTAAACCGTTGGCCAACCAAAAAGTAACCACAGAACACTAGTGTTCTGTGGTTACTTTTTGGTTGGCCAAGCGGATGTGACGACAGGCTGTCCTCACTCAGGTCCGCACGGACCTGGAGGGGGCGTGCCTTAAGTCCGGCTGGAAATCGGGAGAAATTCGGGAGAATGGTTGTCCTGGGAGATTTTTGGGAGAGGCACTGAAATTCGGGAGTCTCCCGGAAAATTCAGGAGGGTTGGCAAGTATTCCCTGTATACACGAGCACGACACTTCAAAGTGCATTGACGGCGAGTGGCACTTCTGACGTGTTACCTCCACAATTGTCGCACCTTGCACCGATCAGAGCTGTGTCAGCCTGTTTTAGAGATCACTTTGTGTGATCAGAAATGCTTTGCATGTGTACAAACTCTCACAGTCTCGCTGTATAGCTTCGGGTTGCCAGACAACTGGTTTGAGCTAGCCTCTGGCTTGCGGACCCTTCAGTTCAAGGACTATATCAGTGAAGGGGTTTTTTTTCTGCAGCAAGTCTTTAATTTTGATGAGACCGAAAAAGATGCCACAGTGGACCTTTATTATAGCGAAGAAGAAGGCACTACCGGGACACAAGCAGGTGAAGGATCGCCTCACAATGCTAGTAGCTGCTGGCTCTCTGCCACACCAGAGTCCGCGTGGAGAGACCGGGGGAGAGGAGCTTGCTTTTGAGCATTGAATGGACAAGACGGGGTCCTGGCTGGATGAGCCTGTATTGGACAGATTCCCACTCATCCGTGCGGACTTTACATTGGCCGAGAGTGAGTGGGCAACCTAGGACAGAGTAAGCTCTCTTGGGTTACTTTGTTGGGTCTGTTCCTGTCTCTGGCGGTGCTGACCTCCACCTTAGCAGACGATGGTGTGGAGTACTACAAAGGCCACCGCTGTGTATGTGATGTTGAAATGGTGTCGCTTTTTTTGTTAGTTTTTTAATGTTTGTCTATGTATGGTGCACATATATGTGCACAATATGTATAGTTTATTGCTATTTTTGTGGTTTTTCGTTGCGTTGTAGTTGGATGGTTGCATCAGCTATATGCTCTTTTAATGTGTTTTTGTCTATATTATTTTGTTCTCTGATGTTTCCCTCTTGTTTTCATGTGTTTTACCTTATTTGTGTGGCCTTTCTGTATCTACACTGCAACCACAAAATGTCGCCATTGTGGGATGAATAAAAGCCTATCCTATCCTATCCAGTTTGTGCTAACGCAAGCGGTGACTACGTGAAGCCGCTGCCAGTTTATTACTCCGACACTCCCAGAGTGTTCAACAATGGTGCACATATTCAGGTAAAATGATTTTCCTTTCTTGTTTTTTATTGTAGCAACATGGTGGTTAAAGTTTTGGAACGCACCAGCAATACTTCTCATGTTTGTATTGACATATAGGCTTACTGTTATGTTGTTGTATTGTTCGGTTAAAAAAGAGATTGTCGAGCCATTACCCCCTTGTTATGTTGGTTTGATAATATATACATATATATATAAATATATATATATATCTATATATATATAGATCTATATATATATATATATACATATCTATATAGATATAGATCTATATATATGTATCTATATATATAGATCTATATATATATAGATATATATATCTATATATATATATAGATCTATATATATAGATACATACATATATATATATATCTATATATATATATATATATATATATATATATATATATATATATATATATATATATATATATATATATATATATATATATATAGATCTATATATAGATATATACATATATATATATATATATATATATATATATATATATATATATATATATATATATATATATATATATATATATATATATATATATATATATACACATTATAGTGTCTTCAAAGTGTGCAGTTTTGTCAAGGCTTGAACCAATTATTATTGTTTAGATCAGGGGTGTCAAAGGTACGGCCCGAGGGCCGGATCAGGCCCGCGAACAGGTTTTATCTGGCCCGGGGGATGAATTTGCTAAGTATAAAAATTAACCTGAAATTTTTCAATGAAAGAAACTGCTGTTCTAAATGTGTCCACTAAATGTGTCCACTGGATGTCGCAATAGCAATTCTTTGTATCTTTGTAGATGATGCTACATATGTACAAAACAAACCACATGATGTTTTAGTACATCAGTCGAAGAAAATGATCCAGCTACATAAATAACGTACTGTAATTTGATTTTGATATAGTTTTTTAATCTTGATAGATTGAAAATTAACACCAATGAGTTGATTGATGTACATTTATTCAGAAAATATAAATAACGACAAATAAAGTATATATACTATTAACCGCAACAGGTTATTGTAAAAACAACAACAACAACATTATAATTTGTACAATTTCAGAATGTGCTTGTTCTATTTTTAAACAAAGAAAACAATCTGAAGTTGTCTTTATTTTTAAGTGATCGTGCCGTGATTTTACTAGTCCGGCCCATTTGGGAGTAGATTTTTCTCCATGTGGCCCCCGATCTAAAATGAGTTTGACACCCCTGGTTTAGAGAGTTCCTTATGGGGAACTCTGCTTCACTATTGGAAACTTTCAGTTAGCAAACCATGTGCTAGTACCAATTGAGTTTGTAAATTGAGGTTCCACTGTAACAGGGTAGGTGTGACTTATGGTAAAGCTGGCACGCAAACAAACATTCAGTGCCAGTCCTTTTGTTATGACTTGATGTGTAAGATGTTCTTTTTCCCCAACCATAAAGCTCCATATGCTGTTTGCTCAGAGAGTATAGTCAGGCTCTGTGTCCAAGCTACGACCACAATATTATACCCAGCATGACCATCAAGTGTTGCCGAGGCTAAGCAGCCAACCCCCGATTGGGCAGCGTACGGTATTTTCTTCCATTCGGCCCTCCAATAGCCTTTGCGGCTGAGGGAAATTGCACTTACACACCATAAAATTAGAAAGCTCAGCGACATGTCAAATCCGCAGATGAAGGCTACAAGGCATCGCAGAGAAAGTGGACCGTTGGACTGGAAAAAAACTTGTAAAACATTTGTATGGCCTTTCACTCCTGCAAGCATTACCTTCAAATTCACCAGACCAACATACTCGTTAAGCCTAAAATGGAGGTCGGTTATGAAATATTTGTTCCAACTGTAACTTTCTTTCTCCTATGAATTTTAAAGGATTTCCATCCATCCATTACATGCACCACTTGTGAGGAGCTGGAGCGAGAGATGAGAGTTCACCCAGGACAGATCGATTTTTCCAAAACTTCAACCTACTTTCTTAGCATGAATTTTCCTCAATAATCTATTAAATATAGAACATTTATGACACAACCATCCCATTTTAGTAAGTTCAGATTTGTTTCCAGAATTGACGGTCACGGCCCATTTAATTGCCATTCAATGGGCGGTATAGCTTGGTAGAGTGGCCAGGTTAGATCCCAGCTTTTGCCATCCTAGTCACTGCCGTTGTGTCCTTGGGCAAGACACTTTACCCACCTGCTCCAAGTGCCACCCACATTGGTTTAAAGGCCTACTGAAATGAAATTTTCTTATTTAAACGGGGATAGCAGATCCATTTTATGTGTCATACTTGATCATTTCGCGATATTGCCATATTTTTGCTGAAAGGATTTAGTAGAGAACATCGACGATAAAGTTCGCAACTTTTGGTCGCTGATAAAAAAAGCCTTGCCTGTACCGGAAGTAGCGTGACGTCGCAGGTTGAAGGGCTCCTCACATTTCCCCATTGTTTACACCAGCAGCGAGAGCGATTCGGACCGAGAAAGCGATGATTACCCCATTAATTTGAGCGAGGATTAAAGATTTGTGGATGAGGAACGTGAGAGTGAAGGACTAGAGTGCAGTGCAGGACTTTCTTTTTTCGCTCTGACCGTAACTTAGGTACAAGGTCTCATTGGATTCCCCACTTTCTCCTTTTTCTATTGTGGATCACGGATATGTATTTTAAACCACCTCGGATACTATATCCTCTTGAAAATGAGAGTCGAGAACGCGAAATGGACATTCACAGTGACTTTTATCTTCACGACAATACATCGGTGAAGCACTTTAGCTACGGAGCTAACGTGATAGCATCGGGCTTAACTGCAGATAGAAACAAAATAAATAAGCCCCTGACTGGAAGGATAGACAGAAGATCAACAATACTATTAAACCCTGGACCTGTAACTACACGGTTAATGCTTTCCAGCCTGGCGAAGCTTAACAATGCTGTTGCTAACGATGCCATTGAAGCTAACTTAGCTACGGGACCTCACAGAGCTATGCTAAAAACATTAGCTATCCACCTACGCCAGCCCTCATCTGCTCATCAACACCCGTGCTCACCTGCATTCCAGCGATCGACGGCGCGACGAAGGACTTCACCCGATCATCGATGCGGTCGGCGGCTAGCGCCGGCTAGCGCGTCTGCTATCCAACTCAAAGTCCTCCTGGTTGTGTTGCTACTGCCAGCCGCTAATACACTGATCTTACCTACAACTTTCTTCTTTGCCGTCTCCATTGTTCATTAAACAAATTGCAAAAGATTCACCAACACAGATGTCCAGAATACTGTGGAATTTTGCAATGAAAACAGAGCTGTTTGTATTGGGATATAATGTGTCCCAATACTTCCGCTTCAACCATTGACGTCACGCGCATATGTCATCATACATAGACGTTTTCAACCGGAAGTTTCCAGGGAAATTTAAAATTGCACTTTATAAGTTAACCCGGCCGTATTGGCATGTGTTGCAATGTTAAGATTTCATCATTGATATTTAAACTATCAGACTGCGTGGTCGGTAGTAGTGGCTTTCAGTAGGCCTTTAAATGTAACTTAGATATTGGGTTCCACCATATAAAGCGCTTTGAGTCACTGGAGAAAAGCGCTACATAAATATATGTAAATACATATTAAAAAATAGCCACGTTTTCCTCAATAAGTGGATCAAGTCAGTGTTGATATTTAAACAGGCAACCTTCACTCAAATCCCGCCTGTAAAATAAATACATTCATCACCATAGCAACTGAACCACTCTGCTCTTGGACCAAAAAAGAGATAAGTGGAGTGGACCAGTCGAGGGTTAATGGGGTGCACTTGTATGGCGTTTTTCTCCTTCAAAGTACGTTAAGTTAGCAATTCACCTCACATAATCACTCATGGAAATTACAGTCTTAAACGATCCTAACATACAGTGTATGTATGTTGTGTTTTTGGGCTGTGGAAGGAAGCTGGCCTGAACGCAGAAAAGCCCATATTCAAACCTGCAGCCTTGCCGGAACATGACCTGATAAAAAGAAAAAAATGCTAAGCTTGGTCCACGACCATGTTGTAATAAAAATACAAACCCATGTAGAACATGGCAGTGTCTGATAAAACCTGCTTTTGCCAATGGAATCAATAGTGTGGAGCCAAGATAAGTATTTAAAGGTTCCATATTTATCAACAGTTATGTTGTATCTGATAAATTGGATAAAAGTGTTTCAGTTTGTTGCACTTTCCCAACATGAGGCAGTAGGGTTGTACGGTATACCGGTATTAGAATAGTACCGTGACACTAATGAATCATATTCGGTACTATACCACCTCTGAAAAGTACTGGTCCCCTAACACCCACCGCCCCTGTCGTCGTCACGTCGTGCCATTGCTGGTTTTACGAGCAGAGGAGCATGTTCGCATGTTCTCATGCATGTTCCCAAGTGCACAATCACAGAGTACTTACAAGCAGACACAGTGTGCAGACAGAAAAGGGAGAACGGACACATTTTGGCTTAAAAACTGACGATAAAGGTGAAGTCATAACACTGAAACGCCCACCGGAAGAGGTGCTTTAAGACATGGCTAGCTAGCTAGCGGCTAAAGTCCAGCCCCAGTCAGCAGTGTTTTAGCTACTTCTAAATCACTAATACTGGCCTCCATGGCGACAAATAAAGTAAGTTTCTTACAAGTATCATCCCTGCAGGACGAGGAATAGCTAAACATGCTTCACTACACACCGTAGCTCACCGGCGTCACAATGTAAACAAACGCCATTGGTGGATCTACACCTGACATCCACTGTAATGATACCAAGTACAGCAGCGTATCTAGTCGATACTACTATGATTACGTCAATATTTTTTGGCATCACAACATCTTTTTTCGTTTTTTTAAAATATATATTATGTTTATAAACTCAGGAAATATGTCCCTGGACACATGAGGACTTTGAATATGACCAATGTATGATCCTGTAACTGCTTGGTATCATCCAAAACTAATGTAAAGTATCAAACAACAGAAGAATAAGTGATTATTACATTTTAACAGAAGTGTAGAAAGAACATGTTAAAAGAGAAAGTAAGCAGATATTAACAGTAAATGAACAAGTAGATTAATAATTCATTTTGTACCACTTGTCCTTAATAATTTTGACAAAATAATAGAATGATAAATGACACAATATGTTACTGCATATGTCAGCAGCTAAATTAGGAGCCGTTGTTTGCTTACTTACTTATAAAAGACAAGTTGTCTTGTATGTTCACTATTTTATTTAAGAACAAACTTGCAATAAGAAACATATGTTTAATGTACCCTAAGATTTTTTGTTAAAATAAAGCCAATAAAAAAGATTTTTGTGGTCCCCTTTATTTAGAAAAGTACAGAAACACACTTGTGCACTGCTGGGCATTGAATCACCTCAATTTCTCACTAGTGTACAAAACGGGCTATTTTTTGGCACATTTAAAAATCAATAAACCCGCATCGGACGTGGTACTGTCAAAACAAAAATAATTGTAAAAAACATGGAATGTGAAGAAATATATTTTAATTCACAATTTGTAATGGCCATTTGATGCCGTATAAGCTAGCGGTACCGCTTGTAGTTGGCTGATTCGAGTGAAAGTGGCAGGCAAATCATTTCACCGCCAGGACAGCTTACCTAGTTTCCGGGGTCGGCCGACCTCGTTTCACAAGATCTAGATTCTCTTTAAATATCTAATATATATCTGTCACCTAATAAATGTTTTTCTCTGTTTCTTTGTTGGTTATAAAAGTGAGTACCGCTGATTTCTCCGCTGGCCGGCTATGGCTCCGGTCACTTTCTGCTTTCGTAAATAACAACTTGTGATTGGATACTTAGGAGTGACAAATGAGTATCCAATAACAGTCATTTTCAACGTAAGACTACTTAGATGGGATACTGTCAACAACTTGTAATCTGATCGGCTATCAAAACTGTCTGTTAACTGAATGTACTTTAGACTGCACAGCCGCTGCTAATGTTGGTTCAGAAGGCCTCCAGCAGAATTCACACAGCGCTGGCAACAAGCTAGCTGAATTATGTTTGGATAAAAGCTCTAACTCAAAAACAGCAACACTGGAGCCTAATATTGTCATGACCTGTGGTCTGGATTATGTTTTTGTTATTTTATGTTTGTTTTGGACTCTTTTAGTTCCTGTTTGCGCTCCCTTGTTTGTTTAGTTACCATGGCGACTTATTAGTTTCACCTGCCTCATGTGTTCAGTACACGCACTTGCTCTAATTAAGAGACTATTATTTAAGCCTGTCTTTGCCAGTTAGTCGGCCTGGCGACATTGCTCTTTTCATGCCCGTTTCATGCCATTGCTTCATTTATGCTGCAGTAAGTCTTGTTCGTTCTATGCCATAGTTTGGTTAGTTGTTTTCTCTGTCCATAGTTCAGTCTAAGTGTTAGCGTATGCTTCCTGCGTTAAGTTTTTTGTTCCTTAGCCTCTTGTACAATCGGCACGCTTTCCTTTTGTTTTAGTTCCTGTCTTTTGTCCTGTGTAGTTAGATTAATAATAAATATGTTCCTACCTGCTACCTTTGTCCGGAAAAGTCAGATTGCATCCCGGGAGAAGAATCCTAGCAGTAAATTGCAAAAACCCCCTCGTCGTGACAAATACGACATGATGAGAATATGATGAATACTTTAATATATGTATGGAAAGTCAATTAAAAATAAAATTCACTTTTATTAATTTATGATTGTGATTTATGTTAGGCCAGCAAAGAAGGCCTTGCTGGCCCTGACGGCACACCACTGGTGTAATTGTAAATTGTTTTGGTTAATGAAAGACGATGAGAGATTATTATCACACTTCAACATCTCTGTCATATGAAGTAAATGCTTCTCGGCTGGCATTGCAAATTATAATGTTCTTGTTTTACCTTGGGTAAATAAAGGTTAAACAAGTGTATGAATACATAACAAGGATGTGAATGTTTATATACTACATTACCCAAAAGGCTTAGTGTCGTAGACAAACCAAAAGTAGTCAAGAGGGGAGAAGGTTTGATCAATAACGACTTGATATATCGTTACATGTTGTTGTTCTTGCTTTGTCTACAAAAGAAACAAACATGAGTTTTGACCAGCTCAGACGTGGTAACATGTCAATAAGGAAGCTTTTTCCTCTATGATGTCATGAAAACCCACAACTCCGGTTGAGCGCCCCTTCTATTAAAAGTGGAGGAAAAAAATGTAGGAGATGAGATTTTCCCTCACATTTGGAGATCATAAACAGGCACTAGGGACACTGTCAGAAAATCATTAAAAAGTCAATTTTGCAGAATAGGAGACTATAAACGCGCAGTGAGAAAGGCGAAATAGTCTATTTAAAGATCTCCTCGTCCCACTCAGCCATTGTTTATTCAAACAGTGTGAATGTGGCGACTTACTTAGTGTCAACCACTTGTCTGCAGGCTCCTTCTGACACCCAACCACAGTAAGGGTCCCTGGAGGCGATACAGGACCTGAGCAACACACACAAAATCATTAAGCACTTGTTGATGTGGTGAAAGCATGAGACTGTTATGGCTGCCAAACGCACTTCTTGCATCTCCCATGCCTTTCGCAGCGAGACAGCGGTACTTTAACCACACAGGAGGTGAAGGCAACCCACAAAGCGTGACCCCTGGCGTCAATCTGGATGCTGACGATGCGCTTGTCCTCAGCTCCGTCTATACTGCACCTATATGAAGGACAAGATAAATAAGGCTTATTTGCTTTGGAGACAAAGTTTGTTGCATGGGGAGGGGGCGGGGGGGCAAATAAAGATTTGATGGCGATTCAAGGCGATAAGAAGGGGATACGATTAGGACTTGGCAAAGGGGCAAACTCTGAGCTGAGGCTGAGATGAGATATTGCTAGAAGTAAGAACATGAGGTCAGGGTCATAGTGTGACACAGAGGAAGATAAAGAACAGGGTGATACAGATACAACAGATGGCCACAGTGAGCAGTCAGCAAATAACACTGCACTTTACTATAAAACCCACTAACTCCATCCTCTCCTCCTACTATCAACTTCGTCTGTCCCTGCCAGCCTTTGTCTGCTCAGCCCCGTAGGAGCGCTCTGTAATCCCTGTGGGCGTGCCTGGCATCTTTCTTTCTATCCCTTCTCTCCATCCTTTCCTCTCCTCCATCCCGGGATTAAACACCACCCCCTCCAATCACACACACACACACACCCTTTGCAGCGTTTCGGTGCCGCATTAACATTCTCAATTAGGGCTTAGAAACCATCTTCACTGGGTCATGCTCGGCAATCAGGTCCGTGCTGATCCAGCTAACGCCAGCCAGAGGGTAGAAGGCGGGTAAAGTCACTCACTGTACTCGAGTGATGCCAGATGGCAGACAGCCGACCGCTGCTCAGATAGCTAGGGGAGCTGCGTGGTGAGAGCAAGAGGGCCATATAGAGGAGGATGAGAGGCCCGCCCTTCATCCTTTCCATAAGGCTCGTCACATGGCCGCAGTATGTTGAGTAACAAACAGCAGTGGCCTTGAAAGCTACCCTCCGTCAAGTTTGGGCAAACAAACTCCTTCCCTTTCGTCTCAGCTGTCTGATGTCATGTCTGCGTGAATGTGCATATTTTTAAAAATGTATATTTTCTATGCAATATGGCGTTTGTTTGTTTCACATCGCGGAGAAGTGGAAAACTCGGGCCAGGGTGAGGACTTTTCCTGCACAGCACAGTTAAATTATTTTTACATTATTGTTTTTGTTTAGTTGTATTCACTATACTCATGTAAAATAGCCGTGAAATTTGAAGAACAGGATGGCAGACAGTCCAAGGATTAGCCATAGTGCAGGGCTATTCAACTACATCAGTGTTTTTCAACCACTGTGCCGCGGCACACAGGTGTGCTGTGAGATACAGTCTGGTTAGCCGTGGGAGATTATGTAATTTCACCTATTTGGGTTACAAATATTTTATGCAAACCAGTAATTATAATTAGAGATGTCCGATAATGGCTTTTTTGCCGATATCCGATATTCCGATATTGTCCAACTCTTAATTACCGATTCCGATATCAACCGATACCGATATATACAGTCGTGGAATTAACACATTATTATGCCTAATTTTGTTGTGATGCCCTGCTGGATGCATTAAACAATGTAACAAGGTTTTCCAAAATAAATCAACTCAAGTTATGGAAAAAAATGCCAACATGGCACTGCCATATTTATTATTGAAGTCACAAAGTGCATTATTTTTTTTAACATGCCTCAAAACTGCAGCTTGGAATTTGGGACATGCTCTCCCTGAGAGAGCATGAGGAGGTTGAGGTGGGCGGAGTTGGGGTAAAGGGGGGCAAAGTTAGGGGGTTGTAGCGGGGGGTGTATATTGTAGCGTCCCGGAAGAGTTAGTGCTGCAAGGGGTTCTGGGTATTTGTTCTGTTGTGTTTATGTTGTGTTACGATGCGGATGTTCTCCCGAAATGTGTTTGTCATTCTTGTTTGGTGTGGGTTCACAGTGTGGCGCATATTTGTAACAGTGTTAAAGTTGTTTATACGTCCACCATCAGTGTGACCTGTATGGCTGTTGACCAAGTATACGTTGCCTTCACTTGTGTGCGGTAGATATTATGTGATTGGGCCAGCACGCAAAGGCAGTGCCTTTAAGGTTTATTGGCGCACTATACTTTTCCCTACGTCCGTGTACACAGCGGCGTTTTAAAAAGTCATAAATTATACTTTTTGAAACCGATACTGATCATTTTGAAACCGATAATTTCCGATATTACATTTTAAAGCATTTATCGGCCGATAATACCGATATTATCGGACATCTCTAGTTATAATCTGAAAATAAAGTGCCGTTGTTGAGTGTCGGTGCTGTCTAGAGCTCGGCAGGGTAACCATGTAATACTCTTCCATATCAGTAGGTGGCAGCAGGTAGCTAACTGCTTGGTAAACGTCGTATCTAATGCTTAAACCAAAAATAAACAAAAGGCGAGTGCCCCTAAAAAAGGCATTGAAGCTTAGGGATGGCTATGGAAAACGAAACTAAAACTGAACTGGCTACAAAGTAAACAAAAACAGAATGCTGGACGACAGCAAAGACTTACAGCGTGAGGAGCAGAGACGGCGTCCACAAAGTACATCAGTACATGACATGACAATCAACAATTTCCACACAAAGAAGGATAGCGTCCGCACAATTTCAATAGTCTTGATTGCTAAAACAAAGCAGGTGTGGGGAATAGCGCTCAAGGAAGACATGAAACTGCTACAGGAAAATACCAACAAAACAGGAAAAGCCACCAAAATAGGAGCGCAAGACACTACACACAGGAAAATACCAAAACACTCCAAATAAGTCACGGCGTGATGTGACAGGTTGTGACACTTACTTTGAGACAATAGCTATAGTGATGCATGGTTGGTTATGGTTTGAATTCATATCCAACAATGACTTTTTACTGTCAATATCAACTACTGAGTTTCCATTTTAATATTTTCTGCTGGTGGTGTGCCTACGCATTTTTTCAATGAACAAAAATGTGCCTTGGCTCCAAAAAGGTTGAAAAACACTGAACTACATAATACAGAGGGCCGCAGTTTCAAGAGGGCTCGAAATGTGGATGTTTGTCAGAAAGTGCCTCTGCAGGGTATATTTCTTTGAGACTTAATTGCAAAGTAAACACATCGGCTTTCACACTGCACTGTCAATAAATTCATTATTCTGCCCTCGCTACTCGTTTCCAGCGTGTGCAGCTAGTTAAACAAAGTTTCGTTGTGCAATGACGATAAAGACCTATCTGAACTTAAAAGCATGAAGAGAAAAAGTTTTTGTTGAGGATTGTGTTCCTCCTTTAGAATTATTGTCCTTCCTTAGTTTTATTTCTTACTTCTTCCTTCATTAGGTTGATAAGACTGAAAATATAAACATAAAATAAATATAACAAAAGTGTAATGCCCGTTGGGTATTTTACATAAATAAAATAAAAGGTTTAGTGTTAATATATTCACACAATAAACTAAAAATATTTACACATATAGAAATTACACAACAGTCACACACCAAACATTGCAAACACTGTATGTGACAATTAGTGGGGGGTAATGCATACATCAGGGGCCCCCTAGCCTTTAAATCAGGGGTCCCCAAACGACAGAACCCAAGTTATCCCAAGTTAATACAAATAAAATTAAAAAAAAATTAAAAAAAAATATATATATATATATATTTTTTTTAAGTATTATTTTTTTCAAATCTGTCCTTTCTTGTCCATTTTCTAGCGCTTGTTACTCTCGGTGTCTCCTAGCCGCTCAGGCAAATCATATTGTCTAAAAAGGCATTTTCCCATCGATAACGTGACATCATCGCGCTCGCGCCGCAGTGTCAATTAGTGCGCGAGGAATATATATATATATATATATATATATATATATATATATATATATATCCATCCATCCATCCATCCATCCATCCATCCATTTTCTACCGCTTATTCCCTTCGGGGTCGCGGGGGGCGCTGGAGCCTATCTCAGCTACAATCGGGCGGAAGGCGGGGTACACCCTGGACAAGTCGCCACCTCATCGCAGGGCCAACACAGATAGACAGACAACATTCACACTCACATTCACACACTAGGGCCAATTTGGTGTTGCCAATCAACCTATCCCCAGGTGCATGTCTTTGGAGGTGGGAGGAAGCCGGAGTACCCGGAGGGAACCCACGCAGTCATATATATATATATATATATATATATATATATATATATATACGTTTGTATATATATATATATATATATATATATATATATATATATATATATATATATATATATATATATATATATATATATATATATATATATATATATATATATATACGTTTGTATATATATATATATATATATATATATATATATATATATATATATATATATATATATATATATATATATATATATATATATATATATATATATATATACGTTTGTATATATATATATATATATATATATATATATATATATATATATATATATATATATATATATATATATATATATACATATATATATATAGTCGAGGTTTCTGTGGTTTATCCGTTGTACAGGGCTCAATACTGGGATAGAGCAGAATATTTTTATAAAAATCCCCTGAAGAACAGAAAAACCTGCCAAACAGGCTTGTAGGGATGAAATAGCCTCTGTGTTTTTTTCCTGACCTAACGTGTATATATATATATATATATATATATATATATATATATATATATATATATATATATATATATATATATATATATATATATATATATATATATATATATATATACATACCTACACACACACACACACACACACACACACACACACACACACACACACACACACACACACACACACACACACACACACACAGCCCGGCTCCCGGCCAAATTGTTTTAACCCAATGCGGCCCCCGAGTCAAAAAGTTCGGGAACCCCTGGCATACATGAATAACCCCAGTTTTAATGGTTTCATCAAGCCTATTTTGGTGATGTTCGGCGGGCTAACTGAAATGCTTTGGCGGGCCGGATGTGGCCCGAGGACCGCCAGTTGAAAAGGCCTGCCATAAAGTCTTGTTACAGGTCTAGATAAATGTTCAGATCATGGACTTTATATTTGATGTTTGCCAGTGTAGTCCACATGGATTGGGACTAAACAGTAAATACCCATCAAAAGGAGCTACAGCGTAAAAACTTTACTGCGTCTGAAAGTTGGCACCCACTTTGTAACCCATCTTACAGGATTGGAATGGAAGAGTATTCTTTAGCTTGTCATGATTTTAAATCAAATCAGTCAGATGGACTTGCTTGGACAAGATTGCTCAGCCTTGGTTCAGTTCTGGGCTACTGAAAGCCATTGTTATAGTAATAACATAATAATAGATATTTTACATGTCCAAAAATGACTTTCTTCAGAGAAAATGTTTTAAAATAGCCTAGGACAATAACACACTCTACTTATTTCCATGGCTTCTCTGATCTTCGCCTGTGTTATTTCTACTGCACCCTGTGACTACTGCTGGTCATTCCTCTGCATCCATTACCCAACCACTAAATATTTGCCTTGGCAAGGTCAAAATTGTAGCTGGATTTGACTTTCATATGCCGAGTACACAATGATGCTTCTCTCTCTCAGCGGCCATACATAACATACACAGACATCTGTGCATGCACCGGCAGCCATGTAATGTATTGGAGCCATCTCACCGAAGCTGGCTCTCAAGACAGACCTCAACGTGAGTGTGTGCATGTGTGTGTTTCCTTTAATCAGCCATGAGTTTTAGAGGAGCTGGGCTCCGCTGTGGTTGCCGACCGCAGCGCTACGTTATCCAGGGCCTCGGGGGTAGATGTCTTTAATTTAGGAGCTGCGGTTGGGCATAGTGTAACCTGATGAAACTCTTTTAAATAATAGAGTAGCCATCTGCTTGGCTGTGTCTACTGTAGAACTTGGGTCAGGGTAAGCGAGCCTGTGTTATACTGTATGTACAATATACTGTATGTGCATGAAATTATATACTTGGGGCTGGGTGGTATACCAGTATTACAGTTAATACTGGTATATTTTAGAAATAAATATATATTTGAGACAATACCACCATTACGGTATCTATTGATGTGCTCTTGTTACGGCCGTTTGCCGCCGCCGGGGGGCCTGAAATGCATCGTAACTGAGAAAGGGTCCATTGCGCGGCTAGGGTCCAGCGCGTCGGGAGTCGCTACCGCGCATTGCCTACACCAACCCCACTCCACATTCGCCGTCGCACACAGCCAACGCGCCCGAACCGTAGCTCCGGCGGCTGGCGGGGGCGGGCGGCGCCTCTTCTTTATTAACCGGAGGTAACTCAAGCCGGTAAAAAGATTCAACAGAGAACAGCAGTCAGAGCCGACAAACTACCGCTGCTAACTGTTAAAGCTAACAACAACAGTTTAGCTGAAAAGCTAGCTAAAAACATACATCGCTTGGCAACAGACACAGCCTTTTAAAAGACATACACACTGCTGGCATATACTGTATGTATGAAACTTATCTCAACTGCATAATGTCAGATATTTGAAGTTGATTTTTTAAGTAATACATTCATTAATTTCCCAAGTAATAAATTACTTTTATCAAAGAGTAATTCCGATAGTAATTCAATGACATTTTTGGTAAAGTAACGAGTAACTACAATTAAGTACTTTTTATCATGAAGCACACTGCAAAAAGTCAGTGTTCAAAAACAAGGAAAAAAAATACAAAAATTAGGGGTATTTTATTTGAACTAAGCAAAATTATCTGCCAATAGAACAAGAAAATTTCGGCTTGTCAAGACTTTCCAAAACAAGTCAAATTAGCTAACCTCAATGAACCCAAAAATACCTTAAAATAAGTATATTCTCACTAATAACAAGTGCACTTTTCTTGGTAGAAGAAAAAAAGAGACCTTTTTGCTCAATATGTTGAAAAATATTCTTAAATTAAGTAAATGCTACTGCCATTATCTTGACAGAATGATATGCGTTCGGCATCATGATTTTTTTTTCATGCTTGAAGTAAGAAATTATTACTTTAAAAAAGTACTTTTATACTTGTGAGTGTTAATGACACAGCTTTGCATCAGTTGATATTCTAGTTTCAAGCATGTTTTACTCAGTATAGGTCATCAAATTTCAGCAACAAGCTGTAATATCTTACTGAGATCATTTAGGACCAAAACCCTTAAAACAAGTAAAACACTCTAACACAAAATCTGCTTAGTGAGAAGAATGATCTTATCAGACAGAAAATAAGCAAATATCACCCTTATTTGAGATATTTAATCTTACTTAGATTTCAGTTTTTGCAGTGCAATTGGCAGGTTGGTGTTATTGGCTAAAATATTTGTGTGTATGTTCTATAATAATGTTTACCAAAAAAACACCGTTGTTAAAGGTCAATTATTTTCATGTTGCTGCCGACGTTTAAACATGTCCTTTTAAACCAGGGCACTTTATTTCACATTTTGTTCTTTTGTGTTTTTGTTAGCTGAATAATTGAGCATAGCTGAATGCTTTTTAAAGAAGACTGGAGATTATATTTGACTTTTCTTATATTAATTTCAAGGCATTTTCTTTTTCTCTTGTTGGCATCTCCATCCATCAATCCATTTTCGACCGCTTGACCCTTACGGAATCGTGGGGGTTGCTGGAGCCTATCCCAGCTGCACACGGGCGGTAGGCGGGGTACACCCTAGACAAGTCGCCACCTCATCCCAGGGCCAACACAAATAGACAGACATCTGTTTGTGTGTATTTGGGATCCTCATCAGTCCCGGAAATGTAAAAACAAGGCATGGGGGAGATATTTAATTACATCAACATATATTTCCACCTATGGGTTAGTTTATGGGCCAAACTATATCGGAATATGAGTTTTGATCCATATGACCCAGCCCTTCACTTGTGTTAGTGACAGTGCTAGCACAGTTTAGGGATGTTCTCTGTTGTTAATTGAGCGTTACAGTAGGCCTTATGATGGCATTGTGTCTGAGTGCACGTGTGTACAAGTGTTGATAATGAAATTGTGACATTTAAGACATTTCATATTGCTACAAGTATGTTCTGTGCTACAAAACAATTATCTGCTACAAATGTTTTTCATTTAATAGCACTGGTACTACCAGTGAAAAAGCTAAGCGTACAGCACTGATCTTACATGCTTAAATGTAGGAAACTTACTTGTCAGGATTGTAGACGTTGAGCTCCTCCAAGAACAAACTGTCGTTGAGGAAGCCGTTGTTCATTTTCGCGAGGAACTTGAGGATGATGCCTTTCTCAGATCCCAGGAAGACCACAGTGTGGTTCTTATGGGGTCCGGCCTTGCTATCCACCACGATGCGTGTCAGGCGATAGCTGAAACACAAAATACAGAGACTTCAGTTTAGGTTTGGGACGCAAGGTTTGCTTTCACACCAATTATATGTATATTATAAGATGGGCTTGTAAGCTTGGTCAGTTTACCCATGGTGGGGTTTTTTTCACACAGTAAAAAAAAAAAAAAAAAATTCCAACCCTACCAAAATGCATCCTTACAAATCATGTACTATCTCTCTATTGGTTGCAAAATGGAAATTATAGCTATGTGGCTTTTCTTTTTTGTCACTCAGGCTTTTAAATCAGAGGATCAGTTATATTTCTCAAATTACACATGTCGTATTTTTCAGATTATAAATCGCTCCGGAATATAAATCGCACCGGCCGAAAATGCATAATAAAGAAGGAAAAAAACATATATAAGTCGCACTAGAGTATAAATCGCATTTTTGGGGGAAATTTATTTGATAAAATCCAACAGCAAGAACAGACATTTGAAAGGCAATTTAAAAAGAATAAAGAATAGTGAAAGATAGGCTGAATAAGTGTAAGTTATATGATGCATAAATAACCAACTGAGAACGTGCCTGGTATGTTAACGTAACATATTATGGTAAGAGTCATTCAAATAACTATAACATATAGAACACGCTATACGTTTAGCAAACAATCTGTCACACCTAATCGCTAAATCCGATGAAATAATATTATTTGATATTTTACGGTAATGTGTTAATAATTTCACACATAAATCGCTCCAGAGTATAAATCGCACCCCCGGCCAAACTATGACAAAAACTGCGATTTATAATCTGAAAAATACGGTATTTATTATATTCCCAAACATTTTTTTCATATTTACATTCATTTATATTGTGAAAGGTGGCAGTTATTGTTAAAAACAGATGGCATTGCAGTCATTCAATGACACCTGTGCAGTATTCATTTCTCAGTTGTGTTGCATGAAAGTTTTCTCACCTTAATCAAACCACACAATATTTAATTTGCCACTTTATCGAGATCACCTAGAGGTTGGTAGATGTGGTCCAGACAGGAAATCACATACTCTTAACCTTGTCTTTCAAGTATTAGCACTGAATGTCTCTGAATGACTTGGCGGGCTTGATCAAATAAACAATAACAGCAATCTGAAGAGAGTTTTTTCTCAACCCATTGGTTTGACAAAAAACTAGAGATGTCCGATAATGGCTTTTTCGCCGATATTCCAATATTGTCCAACTCTTAATTACCGATTCGGATATCAACCGATACCGATATATACAGTCGTGGAATTAACACATTATTATGCCTAATTTTGTTGTAATGCCCTGCTGGATGCATTAAACAATGTAACAAGGTTTTCCAAAATAAATCAACTCAAGTTATGGAAAAAAGTGCCAACATGGCACTGCAATATTTATTATTGAAGTCACAAAGTGCATTATTTATCATCCCTCAAAACAGCAGCTTGGAATTTGGGACATGCTCTCCCTGAGAGAGCATGAGGAGGTTGAGGTGGGCGGGGTTGAGTTGGGTGGGCGGCGTGGGGGTGTATATTGTAGCGTCCCGGAAGAGTTAGTGCTGCAAGGGGTTCTGGGTATTTGTTCTGTTGTGTTTATGTTGTGTTACGGTGCGGATGTTCTCCCGAAATGTGTTTGTCATTCTTGTTTGGTGTGGCTTCACAGAGTGGCGCATATTTGTAACAGTGTTAAAGTTGTTTATACGGCCACCCTCAGTGTGACCTGTATGGCTGTTGACCAAGTATGCGTTGCATTCACTTGTGTGTGTGAAAAGCCGTAGATATTATGTGATTGGGCCGGCACACAAAGGCACGCCCCCAATTTTGTTGTCTGGGTGGAAATCGGGAGAAATTCGGGAGAATGGTTGCCCCGGGAGATTTTAGGGAGGGGCACTGAAATTCGGGAGTCTCCCGGGAAAATCAGGAGGGTTGGCAAGTATGACTGGGACACGCAACTGCTCTGTACTTCTCCCTACGTGCGTGTACCACTCCGTACAGCGGCGTTTTAAAAAGTCATAAATTGTACTTTTTGAAACCGATACCAATAATTTCCGATATTACATTTTAAAGCATTTATCGGCCGATAATATCTGTAGTCCGATAGTATCGGACATCTCTAGAAAAAAGTCAACCCAATGAGAAACCTTGGAGGGGACCGCGGATGTGGTCCCCCCCTCCCTCCCCCTTGGGCGACCGGTGCAATGGACGTCGAGTGGATCTAGCATAATATTGTGAGAGTCCAGTCCATAGTGGATCTAACATAATAATATAATAATATGCATGTCCCCTCTGAGTAAAACTGTGTTTAAACTCTATTACTGCAAGTTTCCAGTTAACTTCTACATCCTAAATCTAGTATTCCACAAAGAGATGCTGACAGGTATCATTAATGAACTCCCTCTTCTTGCCGCATATGCCCCCACACGGGTCTTCTTTTTCAGCTTACGTAACGCTTTTAACCGCTGACTGCGACTCGCATGCAAAGCTGCGCTGCTCCTTGCTAATGAAATAAAACACTGATTATGTAAAACTGATGTGTTTGTGGTGAAAAGAAGCCTGGCAGTTCTAAACTTGCTGATAAGTGTTGGTATTCTAAACTAAACCATGGCGGTATATGGGTCAGATCTCGCCAAAGACATGAAATGAGGACGACGATAAAACATTCTTTATGTGGCTCATCTGTTCACTCCTCGTATCACCTTGTCTCAGCTTCTTACAAGTACCTGTAGACCTAACTTTTTAACATTATAAATCAGAAGAAGAGCAAACATGTTTGACGGAAAAATAGATCTCCATTGTCAGTGTTGCTTACATTTACCAATATCTTCTACAGACCTTATGTTTATAGACTATTCCATTCATAATCCAGTTCAAATGTTTGATCATCCAAGTACCTTATTTATGATGAGTTTGTAGGGTTGTCCTGATACCAATAATTTGGTACCGTTACTGGTACCAAAATATATTTCGATACTTTATATACTTTTCTAAACAGGGGATCACAAAAAATTGCATTATTGGCTTTATTTTAACAAAAACATGTTTCTTTTTGCAATCAAAGAACAATTTCGGCCTGAAATAAAATAGTGAACAGCCCTTTGAGACACTTGTGATTTAGGGCTATATAAATAAACATTGATTGATTGATTGATTGATTGATTGAACGTACTAGACAACTTGTCTTGTAGTAGTAAGTAAGTAAACAAAGGCTCCTAATTTGGATGCAGTAACATATTGTGTCATTTGTCATTGTATTATTTTGTCAAAATTATGAAGGACAAGCTGTAAAAATGGACTATTAAGCCACTTGTTCTTTTACTGTTAATATCTGGTTATTTTAACATGTTCTATCAACACTTCTGTTAAAATGTAATAATCACTTATTCTTCCGTTGTTTGGATACTTAACTTTAGTTTTGGATGATACCACAAATTTGGGTATCGATCCGATACCAAGTAGTAACAGGATCATATTCAAAGTTCTCATGTGTCCAGGGACGTATTTCCTGACTTTATACATATACCGTATTTCCTTGAATAGCCGCAGGGGCGTTAATTAATTTAAAACCTCCTATCACTCCTGCGTTTACCGGAAACCGGCGGTATGGCCGTGCATGCGGTAATTATTTTAAAACCTCCTCTCACTCCGGCGTTTACCAAAAGGAATCCATAAAACTTAGGCGTGCGCTTTGAGTGTGATGTAAGCATACCATCATGAAAAGCACATTTAATTAAAAAAAAACGTTATTATGGTCTTACCTGTACTTATAAATGGAGTCCATTTGCAGCTCCTTCTGACCAAAAGCATCGATAACTTGTTTATAGAAGTCTTCATTATTTAATTTTTTCCGTTTTAAAAGTCTCTGTCTCGATGGAGATATTCCTTTAATTATTACCTCCTGCTTCCATTGAAAGTCCAGTTTAGAAAACTGTTTTATTTTAGATACCGCTATGTAATCCTCCATGTTAGAAGGAAGAAAAAAATCTCTTGCTGCGTGTGTTCACTTCTTCTGCAGTACCGGAAGTCGCAAGAAGGATCACTAGCGCGGCAGCGCCCTCTACCACCAGGAGGCGGGAGTCATTTAATGACTTATACAGTATTTCACACACGCAGCTACGGTATATTAATAAAACATAGCTGCTTACTGTTCTCTTTAGCATACTGTACCGGTATTCAATAGCTTGGACCTTAAATCCTACTGAATAGCTCTTTATCTTTTTTCCTTTGTGCAATTGTAACTACTGAAAGCAGCTTCCTCCATTTTGAAAATGAGGACGGATGCGTCACTCGTGACGTAACGAATTTGACCCGGTGGAAGTTCTAGCCATATGCTAAATATTTTGCGAAACGAGTTTGACCCGGTGAAAATTATAGACATGCGATAATAAAATTAATACTTTGCGAAACGAATTTGATCCGGCTTCAATAATAAACCGGCGATAAGGCCAAGCATGCGTTAATTATTTTGAGAAACGAGTTTGACCCGGCAGTAATTCTAGACGTGCGAATACTATATTCCCTGCGCCAATTCAAGGAAATACGGTAATACATATTTAATGGTAAAAAATATCGATATAAACAGTCGACTTGATACGCTCTTGTACTTGGTATCATTACAGTGCATGTCAAGTGTATATCCACCCATGGCATTTGTTTACATTGAGGAGCGCTAGCTTTTGTTAGCGGTGACGCTGGTGAGCTATTGTATCTTCCTACGGTGTGTAGTGAAGCATGATTAGCTATTCCTCGTCCTGCAGGGATGCTACTTACTTATTTGTCGCCACGGAGGCGAGTATTAGTGATTTAGAGGTAGCTAATACACTGCAGACTGTGGATGGACATTAGCCGCAAACTCGCTAGCCATGTTTTAAAGCACCTCTTGTAGAGCGGCGCTTCCGTGTTATAGCTTCACTTTTATCGTTAGTTTTTAAGCCGAAATGCGTCCGTTCACCCTTTCCTGTCTACATGCCGTGTCTGCTTGTAAGTACTCTGTGATTGTGTGCTGCCGAACATGCTCCTCTGCTCGTAAAACCAGCAATGTCACGACGTCATGCCCGGTACAAAAAAAAAAAAAAAGGGAACCGGTATTTTTCAAAGGGAGTTTAGTACCGTTTTTGATTCATTAGTACCGCTGTACTTTACTAGTACCAGTACACCGTACAACCCTATGAGTTTGTTAGTAATCGAGGCTTGTATTTAGAACACAAATACAATTTAAGTATTGCCTGCATTTTATCAAAATCACATTTGTTTGGTGCCACTATTTGAAAAACAGCTCAATGTTGGTGAATAACATGCCTCGTAAGCAATGTCATCATCAATGCGAGATTTTCCCATATTTTTGTGAGATTTAAAATGTACTTTGCTTTTTCTTTGGCTTTTTTGCCAATTGATGCCATCACAAAAAGCTACCATTGACAGAAAATAGCAAAAGTGTGATGATGTGGTCCTCCCATCTCTGTCCTGGCTCGCCAGTACAAAAAGCTATTTATCAAATATTTATAGGCTATGTATTCAACATTTAAGGCTCAAACATATTGCTCCATATGTACAGTACAGGTCAAAAGTTTGGACACACCTTCTCATTTCTTTATTTTCATGCCTATTTACATTGTAGATTGTCACTGAAGGCAATAAAAACTATGACACCTGTGAAGTGAAAACCATTTCAAGCTCATCGAGAGAATGCCAAGCGTGTGCAAAGCAGTAATCAGAGCAAAGGGTGGCTATTTTGAAGAAACTAGAATATAAAACATATTTTCAGTTATTTCACCTTTTTTTGTTACGTACATAACTCCACGTGTTCATTCATAGTTTTGATGCCTTCAGTGACAATCTACAATGTAAATAGTCATGAAAATAAAGAAAACACATTGAATGAGAAGGTGTGTCCAAACTTTTGGCCTGTACTGTAAAGCAAACATATCCAATGAGGACACATTTGGCTCTAAATAGTGTGAAGTGTACAACATCAGAGGAAATGTAGACCCATGACTGTGTCTTTTTCTCACAACTGTAAGTGTGGAAGAATAAAAGAATAGTGCCGCTCCTAACAGTGAAAACAGGTCAGCAGCTGGCCCGCGGTGTTGCATCGCTGCGTTTTAATTAGCCTGACTCCCCGAGTAGCACTTGACTTAATTATTGTTCCCGCTCCTTAGGAGGCTCGAATAGCAACAAGACAGTTTGGAATGTGTAATACTCACCGAACCATGGTTTTGAGGAACCAGGGTCGGTTGGCGATAGAGGGCACCGCCTCATCCATCAGGGGATGCATCTTGATGAAGTTGAGCGTGTCATCGGGAAACTCATTGGACACCTTGTACCTCTCCATGGATGGAGACCCTGCGCAGTTGCCAGGCCTGCGGAAAGAAAGTAGGAAACAGTGTAATAAACAAATAAGGACTATAAAACTCCAACATAGCTCTGTGATGACGTTCATCAGCAAAAGGTATTGTTTTTATCGTGGTTTGTTGGTTAGTTAGCAGGATGAATAATTCAAAGTACCACTGATAGTCACACAGAGGGTGAAATTACCGTCTGCATTTGACCCATCCCCTTGTTCCACCCCCTGGGAGGTGAGGGGAGCAGTGAGCAGCAGCGGTGGCCACGCTCGGGAATCATTTTGGTGATTCAACCCCAATTCCAACCCTTGATGCTGAGTGCCAAGCAGGGAGGCAATGGGTTCCATTTTTATAGTCTTTGGTATGACTCGGCCGGGGTTTGAACTCACGACCTACCGATCTCATAATGCAAAAACTACAAAACAATTTACAAAAGACTTTGTAAAGTAGTGGTGTTTGATGAAAATATTTAAATTGAGTTGAAATGGCAAAGCCCTGCCCTTTAATGGGGGGAATATGAAATCTCTTTTAGCGGTTCGAGTCGTGATATCAGAAATCAGAAATGAAAATGGTATGGTCTAGACTTCAAACTAGAGATGTCCGATAATGGCTTTTTTTTACCAATATTCCGATATTAATTACTGATACCGATATCAACCGATATATACAGTCGTGGAATTAACACATTATTATGCCTAATTTTGTTGTGATGCCCCGCTGGATGCATTAAACAATGCAACAAGGTTTTCCAAAATAAATGTACTCAAGTTATGGAATAAAATGCCAACATGGCACTGCCATATTTATTATTGAAGTCACAAAGTGCATTATTTTTTTTAACATGGCTCAAAACAGCAGCTTGGAATTTGGGACATGTATGAGGAGGTTGAGGTGGGTGGGGTAGGGGGGGCGGGGCTAGGGGGTGGGGGGGGGTGTATATTGTATCGTCCCAGAAGAGTTAGTGCTGCAAGGGGTTCTGGGTATTTGTTCTGTTGTGTTTATGTTGTGTTATGGTGCTGATGTTCTCCCGAAATGTGTTTGTCATTCTTGTTTGGTGTGGGTTCACAGTGTGGAGCATATTTGTAACAGTGTTAAAATTGTTTATACCGTCACCCTCAGTGTGACCTGTATGGCTGTTGATCAAGTATGCCTTGCATTCGCTTGTGTGTGTGTGTGACTGGGCCGGCACGCAAAGGAAGTGCCTTTAAGGTTTATTGGCGCTCTGTACTTCTCCCTATGTCCGTGTACACAACAGCGTTTTAAAAAGTCATAGATTTTACTTTTTGAAACCGATACCGATAATTATGAAACCGATACCGATAATTTCCGATTTTACATTTTAACGCATTTATCGGCCGATAATATCGGCAGTCAGATATTATCGGACATCCCTACTTGAAACGATTAATCGATTAATTAGATTATAAAAAAAATATTTGATTTCTATTCTGTTGCTTCGAATATTATTTTGATGAAGGCAACACATAAAAATGTGTGAAATCCGGGCCCCTCTGTTTGCCGAAAACGTTAAAATTAAGCCATTTCCAAACAGCTGTAGCAATAGAGCGCGAATGAGAGCGTGACAGTAGAGAGTGATGATGGATCAAAGGAAAATAGCCAGGAAGGGGAAAGAGAGGAAATGGCCCCAAAAAACTTTTGGATCATTTTAAACTAAAAAAAGGTTTGCAATGTTTGCACTGTAAAAAGAAGCTGGCATTCCACAACAGTGCTACATTGATGCTGCAGAACATTAGCAGAAAGCATCGGGTATATTTACAGAGCAAACAACCAGAAACAAGGTAAATGTGTATTTTGGCAGGCAGCTGACGTCATTGACATTGGCAGCTTGACTCGAATAAGGAAAGTTTTATTCAAACACATGTTAGCGTGACCATATTTGGTAACAAGTTTGTCCAAATATCAATCACCACTTCTCCAATTAAAACCTTTTTAAATGTGTACGTGGTCAATTATGACATACACAATTTAGAATATGTATGTATTAAGGTGGGCAGTACGGTGCGGCAGTGGTTAGTGCTCGTGCCTCACAATAAGAAAGTCCCGGGTTCGATTACCGGGCGTAGGGTCTGTCTGTGTGGAGTTTGCATGTTCTCCCCGTGACTGCGTACCATACTCAGTCTCATTTTAGTATACCCAAAATATTAGTATGAACTAGGGTTGTCTCGATACCAATATATTGGTACTGGTACCAGTACCAAAATGTGTTTCGATACTGTTCGATACTTTTCTAAATAAAGGGGACCACAAAAAAATGGCATCATTGGCTTTATTTTAACAAAAAATCTTAGGGTACATTAAACATCTGTTTCTTGTCTTGTAGTAGTACGTAAGTAAACAAAGGCTCCTAATTTGTCTGCAGTAACATATTGTGTCATTCCTCATTGTATTATTTTGTCAAAATTATAAAAGACAAGCTGTAAAAAAGGATTAATAATCTACTTGTTCATTTACTGTTAATATCTGGTTATTTTCTGTTTCAACATGTTCTATCTACACTTCTGTTAAAATGTAATAATCACTTATTCTTCTGTTGTTTGGATATTTAACATTAGTTTTGGATGATACCACAAATTTAGGCATCGATCCGATACCAAGTAGTAACAGGGTCATACATTGGTCATAATTTAAGTTCTCATGTGTCCAGGGACGTATTTCCTGAGTTTATGAATATAATATGATTTTTTTTTTTTTAAAGAAAAAAGATTTTGTGACGATAAAAAATATTGATGTAATCAATAGTAGTATCGACTAGATACGCTCTTGTACTTGGTATCATTACAGTGGATGTCAGGTAAATTTGTTTACATTGTGACGCCGGTGAGCTATCGTATCCTCCTACGGTGTGTAGTGAATCATGTTTAGCTATAAACTCACTTTATTTGTCGCCATGGAGGCAAGGATTAGTGATTTAGAAGTAGCTAAAACACTGCCGATTGCGGATGGACATTAGCCGCTAACTAGCTAGCCATGTTTTAAAGCACCTCTTCCTGTGGGAGTTTCAGTGTTAAAGCTTCACCTTTATCGTTAGTTTTTAAGCCAAAATGCTTATCTGCACAGTGTCTGCTTGCAAGTACTCCGTCATTGTGCGCTGCCGAACATGCTCCTCTGCTCGTAAAACCAGTAATGTATCGACGTGACGACGACGTGCTGTCATGCCTGTAAAAAAATTAATATGGCGAACCGGTACTTTTCAAACAGAGTATAGTACCGTTTTTGATTCATTAGTACCGCAATACTATATTAGTACCGGTATACCGTAAAACCCTAGTATGAACCATGCAATGCAGGAGTAAAATAACCACTCCAATTATATTATGCACGTGTAACTGATGTCTTAGCAGCTTTAACCAGAACCAAGGAAGGCAGGTGTCCAATTGTCTTTGCTTACAGGATCAAGTGGCAGTCTTTCTATGTGATATCTTCACTGAGAGAAGGTGAGAATGGCAGTAATAGAGAAGCTGCTCTTGATAGCACTTCCCCTTTGCAGACATCCCACCTCCAAGAGCTTGTAAAATACTTTTTACAACAAAGTCTTTGATATGGTGCCATGCCATAAAATCCACACCCGCTCTCAGAACTATTAGCCAGCTGGCTACTGAATTTAGGTAAGATAGCAAACACGCACAAGAGCCCAGCATCAGCTACGTAGATCCAAACATATGATAGTATGGGCGGTGAAGTATATGATGACCGAGGGAGAATGCAGACAGTCAAGTTATACTTAGGCAAAGCACGCTTTGATCGCTAACTGGGAATCTGTCCACAACAGTGAGTTGCTAATAGCAACAAACATATAAATACCTGTAAATAGGAACCTGATAATCTTAGCAAAAGGGTGAAATATTTGTTGTACCGTATTTTTCGGGCTATAAGTCGCAGTTTTTTTCATAGTTTGGCCGGGGGTGCGACTTATACTCAGGAGCGACTTATGTGTGAAATTATTAACACATTACCGTAAAATATCAAATAATATTATTTAGCTCATTCACGTAAGAGATTAGACATATAAGATTTCATGGGATTTAGCGATTAGGAGTGACAGATTGTTTGGTAAACGTATAGCATGTTCTATATGTTATAGTTATTTGAATGACTCTTACCATAATATGTTACGTTAACATACCAGGCACGTTCTCAGTTGGTTATTTATACGTCATATAACGTACACTTATTCAAACTGTTGTTCACTATTCTTTATTTATTTTAAATTGCATTTCAAATGTCTATTCTTGGTGTTGGGTTTTATCAAATACATTTCCCCAAAAAATGTGACTTATACTCCAGTGTGACTTATATATGTTTTTTTCCTTCTTTATTATGCATTTTCGGCCGGTGCGACTTATACTCCGGAGCGACTTATACTCCGAAAAATACGGTATATACTTTCTGAATTGTATTTTATTTTTAATGACAATATACTACACTACACACACATAAACAATATGTATGAATCCTTTTAAAAATGTAAATAAATTGTATTCATAGTGCAAGCCCTAAGGCGTATATCTACATCTAATTCCTGTTGCTGGTATCGTCAACTATTTGCTGCCACTTGTTGCCATGCAGAATCCATGGGGCACCATCATTTTTATTCCTAAATTAAATTTTTGGAAAAATACCAAAGAACAGTTATGCTCAGTTGAATTTTCGGCACATTAGGTTATATGGATGGCTCTGTTGCATCACATACCAGAGGAAGAACATGGGAGAGTTGGCAGGGCAAACGGACAAAATATTTTTTTCCCGACAACTTCAATATAAGACGTTAAAACATTTATTCACATTAATTTCGCAATAAGCTCACAACGCTGTATTGGATATAGAACATATAATGATGATTGTTACTATAAAGGGGCATCAATTTACTGATTTTAAATGAAAGTGGTGGTAATAAATGCTAGAGGCTTCTCTATGATGTATAGCTTCATTTATGTGTGCCAACATATGGGGAGCAGAACGGAAACTGGCACTTCTTATGTACGAGTACCGTGTAAATGGTTAGCGAGGACAGTTAACACATGGCGGAACCGTCTGCTACTGCAGACTTATGGGTGCCATTGAACCCGCCGTCTGGTCTCCTTCCACATAAAATGAAATAAATCACAACAAAAAAAACCCCCATGTGGCTGTTTGATCTTTGTCCAACCAAAGGTAAAGCTTGCACCTACGCACAATAAGATGCTTGTCGCTGAATGCTAACCATGACTTAATACAACAGTCAACAATGCAACCCTGGAGGCATTTTTCTGTTTGTAGAGATCAACTGTGTAGTTTTTATATAATCCTGCTGTCTCAATTACGTGCTTGGCTGAGGTAAGGTAATGAAATGACAAAATGCACAGTATTATTGTGTGCGTGTATGCATGCACTGGTTAATTAGCTAAAGTCATACCTTGGCTTGGGAACCCTATCCTCAGGAAAAGGGGTCCAGGTGGAGTCGGGGGATTTTTGCTCTTTGAATCGCCCTGTGAACGTGTTGGCCACCTCTGCCATGTCATAGGCGCACACCGCAGAGCCTGGAATGCTGCCATTGCACACAAAAACAACAAAGCCACTGATGAATGAATGAACACATCAAAGATCCACCATTGCCAAGGCTGGACTATCACTAGGAGGCAGAAAAACTGATTGGAAATCACCATAGATGGCTGAATGTGAAACTTTATCACTGTATTCAAGTAATTGCAGAAATGCAGTATAAAAGCTTTTTGAATATTTTAAAAAATGCTTTGCAAATTGGCATTACAACAAACCACTTCACTCAAGCCATGTTTTAGAACACATAGTTTTATAGGTTATAAATAAATCTGGTATTTTGTTACTTTGTGTAGGAGGCTGAACATTAAAAATGCTCTTTTTATTTCTCATTGGTTTTCAACAGTGGCGGGCCGTGCGTTTCCCACCTAGGACTTCAGTGGTGTCCGACTTCAATGATTACCTCTCAAAATACCATAATTTATGTCACCACATGACCATTGCTGGAGAAATACTATACAGAAACACATTTACGCACTACTGGGCATTGAATCACCACCAACAGTGTACATAACGGGTTATTTCCTGGCGCCTTTAAAAATCAATAAACCCGCATCAGCAACTAAAACATATCTTATGTGGTACTGTCAAAATTTAAATTGCAAAAAACATATTAAACGTGAAAAAATTAAGAAATAGAATATCTCAACTCACAATCTGTAGAACCCATTCGAGCTTCCGGTGTTAGCCGACAGCGTCTCACAAGATGTAGTTTCTCCTTAAATATCCTTCTTGAAAACGGCCTTGCAAATATATGTGTTGTTTTGTCTAATCATAAAAGATGCAGACGAGGCGTGTTGGCTGAGTTCTTAAAGTTTACCCCACAAGGTGCTCATCAAAAACATCCCGGCCGGCATGGCTAAACGGGGCTACTGCGCATGCTCTTCACTACTGTGGCATGCTGGGTAATGGAGTTCTTATGTTACCTAGCTCATAACGTCACAATATATATCTGCCTTAAGCAGTGACGTGCAGTCACTAGAGGCAGGTGAGGCCCCGCCTCACCTGCCATCATGGAAAGAAAAAAATGTAAAAAGAAAAAAAATTAATTAAATTGTTATATGTATCCAGTGATTATACTATAAAGTTATTTTTCATTTAACTTCACCAGTTTTAGATTATTTTTATTCAAAATCGCTGAATTTTCACATTTGCCGTTCAAATACTGAGAAGAGACTTGCGGTGATCAGCAGCCAGTTGAGGCACGTCATTCAGTTGTGCGGCATGTTATATCAACTAAAGCCCACACTTAAACTTTCCACGTGCAAGATTGAATCTATTGTAACCTATTTTTGTGGGCTTTCCTCTTTGTGATGTTAATTCCTGTTACACGCTGTTATACAGTATATACCTTGCGCTCTTATTTTGAAGGCGCTAAGAGCGGAAGTGATGACACGTTGGAGTGGAGTGGAGGTTTTTGAAAGAAGGTAAATAAAGTGGTCCTCGTGTAAACTGGAGCCTCCGTGTTGATTATTTTGTAGTTTCATACAGTATATGCGACATTTATAAACCCTCGGTTACACTATTTAAAAAAGTTATTTAATAAGAAGCCAAAAAGTGCAAAAACAATAATGTTCGTGTTGGAGGAGTTGTGAATGACCGCAGGGCCACAACATTAGGTACACCTGCAGACTGCAGCACGGATTTCATATTTCATTCATTCACAACTCCTCCAACACGAACATTATTGTTTTTGCACTTTTTGGCTTCTTATTAAATAACTTTTTTAAATAGATTCAATCTTGCACGTGGAAAGTTTAAGTGTGGGCTTTAGTTGATATAACACTCCCGCCAGGGGG
This sequence comes from Entelurus aequoreus, assembly GCF_033978785.1. Lineage (NCBI taxonomy): Eukaryota > Metazoa > Chordata > Actinopteri > Syngnathiformes > Syngnathidae > Entelurus > Entelurus aequoreus. The sequence continues at coordinate 34,219,350 of NC_084747.1, forward strand.
TGCATTCTACGGCGGGAGTGCATTAATCCAGCACAACAGCGGCGCATGGACTTAATTTATAAGTAAAGGTAAGACCATAATAACGTTTTTTTTTATTAAATGTGCTTTTTTGTGTGCTACAGTTTGTATGTGTAAAGTTAAAGTTAAGTTAAAGTACCAATGATTGTCACACACACACTAGGTGTGGTGAAATTTGTCCTCTGCATTTGACCCATCCCTTGATCACCCCCTGGGAGGTGAGGGGAGCAGTGGGCAGCAGCGGCGCCACGCCCGGGAATCATTTTTGGTGATTTAACCCCCAATTCCAACCCTTGATGCTGAGTGCCAAGAAGGGAAGAATGCTGGTATGAGCTTTTAAACATAACTCGTTAACTGCTGCCAATCAAATGGTGAATAAGATACTCTTTAGGGTTCATATGTTTGTAAATCTGACTGTGATGAAGTCAGTGCCTCACCAGCCATGAACCTCACCGCACGTCACTGGCCTTAAGCCATCTATAAGGCCTTACTGACAACAACTCATGATCTGATTGGCTCTCGCAACTGTCCCCTTTCACTTACAGTGCACAGACGCCAGCATTGTTGATTCTGAAGGCTTCGGGCAGATTTAGTACAGCATTGCAACATAAGCTAGTTGAATTCTGATTGGATAAAAACTCTAACCTAAAAACAACAGCGCTGGAAGGAGCATATTTTGACATGAAGAGAATATGAATATGTTTAGATATTTAGGGAAAGTAAATAAAAATTACTTTTATCTTTAATTATGATCATGATTTCTGGTTATGTTAGGCCAGCAGAGAAGGCCTTGCAGGCCCTGACGGCACACCACTGGTTTTCAAGTAGGTTATACCTCATTATTGAGTCAATGTAGACCACACAGGGATTTGGAACCACATTGGACTTTGCAGATTTCAAATTAGGTCATTTTTGGAAAGCTTGCTTAAAGAACAGTAGCTTACTTTGAGTTTATCAATCTACAAAGGGTCCAATAATGGCTAAATATATGACTTACCCCAGGCACTGGCAACCTACACTACACCACTAACACCAATGTCATGGATCATTAGTACAATGTTATGAAACTGAAACGTTACTGTTTTCACTAAGGTCTCTTTGATTCATCACCACTATATTTAGCCATGTGTTATTAAACGTGGTGGCTGGGAAGCGTCCAGTGGTTGCCAAGTCTTATGAGGACACAGATTCTCTGCTCCGTCTCTACAAAAATGCCTCGAAGCATCAAAGTTCAGCATGCGCCTACTGCGATGGACAACAGCTATGTTGGGGGGGTCCTACTGTGTGATTACACATGTCTGCCTTAGAAATTCAATGCATAGCATATTGCTGAGTCACTTTGCTATTTAACAAGAGTTCAGAAATAAGAATCTAACAGACTTTCTTTCATGGCGACATGTCTTCAGACTGATCAGTTTGTTGAATCATCGGTGAAGTTTGTGACGTAGACATTGGGAATCAAAAACCCAGACAATAGTAGTATTATGTTGGATAAGATACTAAATTGCAACCATTGTCGTCTGGATACTGGATATGTGCAGTAAGTTACACCCTTCCCGATGGAGAACACCAACAGCAAAAAACTGTAGGATTGGGCATGGTGGAAAAGTGGTTATGACTGCAGCCTCACAGTTTCAAGACCTTTGTTAGATTCCAGTGTGGACCTTGTAGGTTCTCCCCATATCCAGCTCTGCACCCAGCCTGGGTTACGAACACAAGTCCACAAATCCCCAATTGTTGCAGAGCAACGCAAGCTAAGGGCTGTCAACGCATTGTCCAGCACACCTCTTAAGGCGTTGGGAAGTACTGTGTTATACAATATAGTGCTGGCTGGCATTAGTTATATTAAGTACTTCCAACACAAACAAAACACTAAAAAGGCCGTAGCGAATTTGCTTGAGTAAGGCAGTTCGGAATTTTTGGAAGTACGCCTCTAGAATCGCACAGAAATCCAAAGTTTCGGGCGGCCAGAGGCATCAGCGACATAACAGTAGACATGTAATTTATTTGCTTGTGCCTTTCATACAGAACCCAGAAAACTGGTAAACCACTGTGTCTGCGTACGCATTCATACAGCGACATGTGACACATACAATACAATCAATCAGACAGCAGCGATTGCAATTGTAAATGTTCAAACCCTGTCCTGGCCAGAAAAATTATCCCAAATGTGTGGCTTTAATCGGTAGCGTGAAATGGCGTCGACATTTGAACCTATGATTTAATAATATATACTGTGATTAACTACTGAATGTTGAAACCTAAAAATGAATTGCCATGGACAGTAATAAAGATTTAACGATGGCGATAGTTTGACCCAAAACATATTATTTAGATTTTCATTATAGTCAAACAAAAAAAAACCTACTTGGAATCCTAACTAATCGTAGAGCCAACCAGCGTCTTGTCATTGATTGAGTTTTGAAATATTTCACTCCTTTGTTAATGTTTCGGCAAATTTGTCACTAGGGATGATGCTCGAAACCGATTTTCCCGGTTGTTCGATAAGAAAAGAACCGAGTCCTCGGACTCGAATCCCTTTTTGAGAACCGGTACCCGTTATCGAGACCACTATAGTAAAGAAAAAGAGTTGGTTCTTTATTTGAATCCCTGGGAACGAATCCCAAATTGTAGACCCTTACTGACACCTTGTGGCGATATGAAAATACTACGCGTCATTAGTCTGGCTACTTCCGGGTTGGCAAGTCAGTTCAGTTTATGAGACAATTGAGAAGTAGACAAGTTATGTTAGCTCTTACAAGCCTTGGAAAAGATAAGTCTGTAGGTAAACCGTTTAACTAGTTTATGTAACTCAATATTAAGGTGGAACGTGGTTAAATTTAAAACTACGATGTTTATTGAAAAATGATTTTTGTGCACTGTTTCGATGGATGATTTAAAAACTTAAAATGGCTGCCAGTCGTATATTTCCACCATCGAAATAGTTTCAACACTCAGAAGTATTTGTTTGATGATAGTACTGTATATTTGTGTGAGGCTAATATTTACATATTGTGTATTAAATTTGAGTATGTTAATTGAATCACATAGCTTATACATTTGTCATTGTGTGTATTTCAGTTTAAAAATTAAAAAAAAATAACAGTCCAGTGCAAGATAAAAGTAAAGATAGGAAAAGACAAAGCAAGATCAACAACAATAAAGAGCCTAAATGGATTAATCTGCTTTGGAACTTTATTAGACGTCTTGGATTGTTTGTTAGCTGTCTGCCTGTGTGTGTAGTTAGTATGTTCCAATAGCAGCAACTTTTTGGGGAGCTGTATTATTTTCAGTTTTGTGCCCAAGGGACTGATTTTATTTAACACTATGTTATTATTTATACACCTATAGTGATCACAGAGACAGGTTGTTTTTGTGTTACTGTATATACAGTATTTGTTTTTCTGAAAAATCCCACTTAATATACTTTGGGTAACAACAGTCAATATAAATATATTTTTTTTAGGGGGGTAACAGTCAATATTTATTTATTTATTTTATTTTATTTTTTTCTAATAAAATAAAATTGAGCTTTTGTTAAACCAAATATTGTGTTTTTTTTTCCATATAAAACAACCTATCTGGATTTGATAAGAGAATCGATAAGGAATCGGTTCGATAAGAGGATTCGATAATAGGCTCAAACTCGATAATTTCTTATCAAACATCATCCCTATTTGTCACCTTAATATTCCAGTAATAAATGGCATCAACCGAGCTGCTCTCAATAGCCTGAAGGCTCTCCAATTAATTGCTCCTCAGACTATGACATGCAAAACCAGCACTTATAGAATATTTCATAGGTGCTGCTTCATTGACTTTAAATGCCCATTAACCATGCTCAATTGCATTGTCACAAGCAATTGTCTTATCTACTAAAAAGCAGCCATAAAATTGAGAGTAATACGTGCGAGCTATCAGCCGAGCCCTATAGCTTTGTGTTAATTTTCAATTTAGATGCTGCGTATGAATATAAAAGAAGCTCTGAATGGTGGCTAAGACAAAAAAGGTTAAGCATCTGCAAATCAAAAGGGCAGCAGGACTGTTTTTATTGGAGGTGTAAATGTTGACCCAGTGCACATCGCCACAAGGCACACACTTTTAGCAGTAATAAAGGTCAGTCCGCCATCGTGTTGGTGGGCTGCTGTTTTGATAATTGTGTTAAAGAATGAGCGCATACATAGAACAACTCATATTATTTTTAAAGCATTTATATCAGCTAGATGCTTTCCTAGACAGACAACCTACCTGTTGTAGGGAGTGGAGAAGGTCGCCATCACAACGTCCCTCCCGTTGATGTGAATGACGTCCGTCACAGCCTGCAGGATGTTAAAATAAAAGTGCGAGTCGCCTGGTATGGAGCAGTTCAGTCGGGACTTGAGGAACGACGTCCATTGCTTCTCCAGGACACGAGGTGAGCCACCTCGGTCGTTCTTACAAACCCTCGCCACCCGAGGAAACACCACCTGGCCACAACATCAAGTGTCAGCTCCTTTGCAATGGTTTGAAACTGAATGTTCTTAAAAAAAAATGATTTGGTGGGTTTTTAGCAAAATTATTTTCAAAATAATCTTGATTTAGGTGGATTTCCAAACATGTTTGGAACCATATGTACCATATGTCCAGGCAAGAAATCTGCGTTCAAAGAACTCCGGCTTATTAGTGATTCCCAGAGCCCACAAAAAGTCTGCGGGCTATAGAGCGTTTTTTATTCAGGCTCCAGTACTATGGAATGCCCTCACAGTAACAGTTAGAGATGCTACCTCAGTAGAAGCATTTAAGTCCCATCTTAAAAGTAATTTGTATACTCTAGCCTTTAAATAGACCCCCTTTTTAGACCAGTTGATCTGCCGTTTCTTTTATTTTATGCTCTGCCCCCCTCTCCCTTGTGGAGGGAAGTGGGGGCACAGGTCCGGTGGCCATGGATGAAGTGCTGGCTGTCCAGAGTCGGGACCCGGGGTGGACCGCTCCCCAATGCATCGGTTGGGGACATCTCTGCGCTGCTGACCTGTCTCCGCTCGGGATGGTCTCCTGCTGGCCCCACTATGGACTGGACTCTCACTTTTATGTTAGATCCACTATGGACTGGACTTTCACAATATTATGCTAGACCCACTCGACGTCCATTGCACTGGTCTCCCCTAGAGGGGGGGAAACCTCTCCAAGGTTTCTCATTGTCATCCCACTGGGTTGAGTTTTTCCTTGCCCTGATGTGGGCTCTGAACCGAGGATGTCGTTGTGGCTTGTGCAGCCCTTTGAGACACTTGTGATTTATAAACATTGATTGGTCATGAGCTCTGGGTCATGACCGAAAGGACAAGATCACGGGTACAAGCGGCCGAAATGAGTTTCCTCCGCCGGGTGGCGGGGCTCTCCCTTAGAGATAGGGTGAGAAGCTCTGTCATCCGGGGGGAGCTCAAAGTAAAGCCGCTGCTCCTCCACATCGAGAGGAGCCAGATGAGGTGGTTCGGGCATCTGGTCAGGATGCCACCCGAACTCCTCCATAGGGAGGAGGCCACGGGGAAGACCCAGGACACGTTGGGAAGACTATCTCTCCCGGCTGGCCTGGGAACGCCTCGGGATCCCTCGGGAGGAGCTGGACGAAGTGGCTGGGGAGAGGGAAGTCTGGGCTTCCCTGCTTAGGCTGCGGCCCCGCGACCCGACCTCGGATAAGCGGAAGAAGATGGATGGATGGATGGATGATTGATTGATTGATGTTTGACTGTAAAGAACACAGCTATTGGATAGTTCGTTTGCTGCAATCAGTTAGGCTAATAGTGGGATTACAAAGGCTGACAATGAGCTTGATGCTAACCATTCTGTGTGGGGTATTACATTAGCATAAGATTAGCATACCATATTTTGAGAGCTATTATGTCAACCAATAGCAAGCTTGATGCTCTCCATTAGGTACGATGTTACGCCAACAGATAGTTCGCCTGGTGCTACAGCTATGTCGTGTGGAATGTTAAACCTGCAAATAATTTGGTTGGATAGTTAGCATGTCGCTCGCAGTTGTTTTTGGGATAAAATACCACCAGATAGGTAGCTTGGTGCTAACTGCTACAACCTGCGGGAAATTTTACACTTGGCGATAGTTAACTATGTGTGGGATTTTACACCAGTTAACAATTTTTTTTTAAACCCTCATTTACACTCAAAAGTTACATTGAGTTTAAGAATCTTTTTTTTCAGGGGAATTAGACAAGGGAGTGCGACAAACTTTCATACACCAATGGGGCTGGCACTGAGAGGAAGTTAGGTGTCTAAGTGTCTTGCCCAATGACACAACAACGAGGATGGTGGAAACTGGAATCGTAACAAGAACCCTAAAGTCAAATGATACAGTAACATGTTGCTAACCACTATTCAGTGTATATTGCACAACAACATTTTGACTAGCTTTTCTAATATTGAAATGCCAATTTTTGGAAGAAGACACAATCACTTTACGAAAGAAAAGAAAACAAATATTTTTCAAAAATTCCTGAACACATGTAGAAACAATGTCTCGATGACTCACCTGCCTCATTCATCTCATCACCAGACAAACACAAGCGGAAACAAACACGCACACACACACACACACACACACACACACACACACATACTGGTTATCATTTGGAATGGGGACCAAGTTTTTGATCATCACTTGTGGGGACCACCCTTTCTACAGGTTGTGGAAGCAGAAAAAAAAATGCACCGGTAGGTAAAATGGCCACTGCCCAGTTAGCTCATACACGTTTTTAAATCTCTGGATTGATTAAGTAACATGCTGATCATTCTTACTGGGGACCCTGGGGAAAAAGAGTTAATATGGTTCATGGGGACCAAATTTTAATAATTTTGCATAATTCACACAAATTTGTATGTGACTACTGAGGACCTTTTTTTTTTTTAAAGTTAAAATGAAATATGACATGATCCTCAGAATACAGCACTACAGCTGTCGTCTTATAGGAAGTTTCACCACTTAAATGTTAAAGCAAATCCTGCATCTTCTGTGACATTAATGAAAACTGCTATTTAGCAGTAATGAAGTTGTCTGCAACTCCAACTATTTATTATTTAAAAAGGTTTCCCTTTAGGGGACGTGTTTTTTTTGTCCCCATACCATCAGAGGTCCCCGAAAGGTGACTGTGTAAACCGAGCGATGTCCCCATTAAGTAAGCATTGCCAGAACACACACACCTACACACAAACACACACACACACCTACACACACACACACAGAAAATAATGCAATCAGAGTGAGCACAGGGGTGTCAAACTCATTTTGGATCGGGGGCCACATGCAGAAACATCTACTGGTAAAATTATTGGTAAAATCCTGGCACGATAACTTAAAATTAAAGACAACTCCAGATCGTTTTCTTTGTTTAAAAATAGAACAAGCACATTCTGAAAATGGACAAATCATAATGTTGTTGTTGTTTTTTTTACACCAATATGTTGTGGTTAATAGTTATTTATACTTTCTGAATAAATTATGTGATAATGTTCATCATTCAACTCATTGATGTTAATTTTCAATCTATCAAGATAAAAAAAAAAATTCAACAAGATGTTATTTATGTAGTTTGCTCATTTTCCTCGACTGGTGCACTAATATGTGTGTTTTTTTTTTTACATATGTAGGATAATCTACAAAGATACAAATAATTGATACTGCGACATCTAGTGGACACATTTAGAACAGCAGTTTCTTTCATTCAAAAAATGTTATAATTAGCAAACTCATCCCGCCAGATCAGGCATTTGACACCCCAGATTTAAACAAACAGACACGCATGCACGTGCACACACATTATTATGACAACCTTCTTTTAACGCATTCACACTGCTTCACATATTTACAGAGAGAGAGGGAGAGCGTATCAATATTACAGAAATAAAATGACAAAGAACAGGTTGCATTGTCGGAAAAAAAATGTCATGCACCTGCTTATTGGTAAGTTATCTGTGCAAATACCTATATTTTACCCTTCAGATCAATCCTTGATGTTAAAACAAACACACCACTGTGGTGGCTATATCCATTTGCCTCAGGTGAAGTCTTTTCACACACCGATGAAGGCCAATCTGGTGTTTAATAACCACACGTTATCTGTCAGTAAATGTTAAATTGCTCGGTTCTTTCCTCCACATGCACAATTATAGTGAGAGCTGTGATCAGTATTCACGCTTTGCACAGCTCACGCCCGTCACTCCTGGCAGGGAATCCATTATTCGAGAGTTCTCATCTCCTCTTACACTCGTTCTTATTTGTTCTGAATATATATGTGGGGGTTTTTTTAAGCATAATACGCTAGACACATTTTCCATTTTCGTCTACCTGGTTTCCAATTTAACTTTTCAAAAAGCTGAATTGAAAAGATTAAACATAAGAAGTCTTTGTCGCCGTCCCCCTGGTGCAAAACCTATTCTCAATTCTCATACCAGAAGATGGGAGCAGCATGGTACGGATGCAGATTTATGTTTAGACTCTGAGAATGGGATCTCCACATTTTTAAGGATCTATTTTAAAGTCTTTCATCCTGTCCAGTGTTGATTGTTATTGAAAAATGATTGGCCTCATTCCAGGTGATACACCCACATCCTGTTAGTTTTTTCGTGTACTTCCTGTCTATTGGACACCTCTGATAACAGAAAAACAACAGCATTATTTACCTTTCCCATTGTGTTGTACTCCATAGCAATCTCCCTGAAGAAGAAATAGATAAAGTCTCCGTAATTGACTGCTTGGACAAAGTAGGGCTCTGAGAAGACAAAAAAGTGACACAAATTGATGCAGCAAAGATATTTTTTCACAATAAACAACAGGCCTGTCTGTCATCATATGCAGAAAAAGTAGGAGCCTGCGGTGCCTCATTCATCACATCACGGGAAACATTTGCATGCAAGAAACGAGGTACTTCTCTATTGAGATTTGACAAGCTGGACTGGAATGTGTGGTTTTTTTTGCCCTGCAGTGCACCAATTTCCTGTCTACATATGCCCTGCCAGCGCAGCAGCAGGTTGGCAAAAAACATTAGCATAAGTGATGCACCCCTTCATACATAAAACACAACACACACAAAATAACACAGATGCAAACATGTGGTGAGGCATGCGTAACGGGAGCGTGTTTGTTTCCTAGCCTGTCAACTTTGCTCTGTATAATAAGAAAGGCTAGATTGGATAGATAATTGACGTTGAAGCAAAATATTGATTTACAGTAAAAACTCTTAACTAGGGATGTAAATGTTAATGCATTAACACATGTGATTAATAAAAAAAATATATTTCGTTACCAAACTCTGACGGAACTTCAGATAAAAGGTAATTAGTAGGGATGTTCGATAATGGCTTTTTTGCCGACATCCGATATTCCGATATTGTCCAACTCTTAATTACCGATACCGATATCAACCGATACCGATATATACAGTCGTGGAATTAACACATTATTATGCCTAATTTGGACAACAAGGTATGGTGAAGATAAGGTCCTTTTTTAAAAAATTAATAAAATAAAATAAGATAAATAAATTAAAAACATTTTCTTGAATAAAAAATAAAGTAAAACAATATAAAAACAGTTATATAGAAACTAGTAATTAATGAAGATGAGTAAAATTAACTGTTAAAGGTTAGTACTATTAGTGGACCAGCAGCACGCACAATCATGTGTGCTTTCGGACTGTATCCCTTGCAGACTGTATTGATCTATATTGATATATAATGTAGGAACCAGAATATTAATAACAGAAAGAAACAACCCTTTTGTGTGAATGAGTGTGAATGAGTGTAAATGGGGAGGGAGGTTTTTTGGGTTGGTGCACTAATTGTAAGTGTATCTTGTGTTTTTTATGTTGATTAAAAAAAAAAAAAAAAAAAGCGATACCGATAATAAAATAAACGATACCGATAATTTCCAATATTACATTTTAAAGCATTTATCGACATCTCTAGTAATTAGTTAGTATTGCATCAACTATTTTTGTTATCATTGGTGCACATCAACTTTAACAAAGCATCTTAAAGCGAAACATGAACGTGAGGATGGTGTTGCTAGCAAACCAACAACAACAAACTATGCTGGCTGAATTCATCCGCGTATACCACAGATAAAATAAACAGTGCCTTTTTTAATGGACAACCACAGCATGTCGGACATAACCATCTGTGAAGACCAAGTGCTACAAGATGTTGTTCATGTCGCCAACTAACGTCATAGAAACTAAAGGTATACAAACTACAGTTTTTGTACAAAAAAGAGATCAGCGCTGTCATCCGAAAAGGTAAATAAGCTTGTTTTTGAAGCCCAGCAGAAAAGACAAACTATAACGAGGGAATCGAGAGACACTTTATAGACAACCGTCACTTCCGGCTTCAAAATAACAGAGCGACACGTCACATTCGGTCCAACTGCACCAACAAAATGAAAAATAGCTTACATGTGTTTAAAGAACTGGTTAAACTGAGGAAGAGTAAATGTAGATGTAAATGGTGAACCATTACATGAATATACTGTACATCTGGTCCTAGACTTTCAAAATGTGCACTTAATTCTTATTATACTTACTGTCATCAAGTTTTGAGCAAATCAATGACTTGCAGTTCAGTAAAAAACTTAAAAAAACATTCCTGTATGACAGGCATGGGCAACTATTTTGACTCAGGGGCCAAATTGGCCAGTAAAAATGTATCTGGGGGCCGATGTGTGTGTGTCTTATATACTGTATATACACAGTATACACACACAAATACTGTATATTTGATAACAACAGGATATTTCTGTGTAACTGTGACTGATAATTGTGTGACAATATTCACCAGTTGTATTCTTTTATTTAACATGACTGCAATATTTTTGCTGTTAAAATTGTCACACATTCTACTGTATGGGTGCTTGGTTGCCTTTTCAAGGAACACTTTAAACATGTGTAGGTTGTTCAGCATTGGTGAAACAAATTCCTAAAATCCCGTAGACAAGGTTAAATGCTAAACACAATAAAAACACTCACAGTATAACTGAAAGAATGCTAAAATATTACGGCAGACCACCCGCGAAAAAACGGAATGGAAATGTACAGCCTTTTCGCTGAATAAAATAATGTACATGAACATAAATAATGTGGGATTTGTAATATTAACAATGAACGATAAAACACTGAATATTAAGAACTAGGGTTGTACGGTATACCGGTATTAGTATAGTATCGCGATACTAATGAATAATTTTCGGTACTATACAGTCCCCCCCCCGCGTCGAAGTCACATAGTGTTACTTACAAGCAGACACAGTGTGTAGACAGAAAAGGGAGAACGGACGCATTTTGGCTTAAAAACTAACGATAAAGGTGAAGTTATAACACTGAAACGCCCTCAGGAAGAGGTGCTTTAAGACATGGCTAGCTAGCTAGCGGCTAACGTCCATCCGTCGTCGGCAGTGTTTTAGCAACTTCTAAATCACTAATCCTCGCCTCCATGGCGACAAATAAAGTAAGTTTCTTACAAGTATCATCCCTGCAGGACAAGGAATAACTAAACATGCTTCACTACACACCGTAGCTCACCTGCGTCACAATGTAAACAAATGCCATTGGTGGATCTACACCTAACATCCACTGTAATGATACCAAGTACAGGCACGTATCTAGTCAATACTACTATGATTACGTTGATATTTTTTGGCACCACAACATCTTCTTTAGTTTTTTTAAAATGTATATTATGTTTATAAACAAAGGAAATATGTCCCTGGACACATGAAGACTTTGAATATAAATGATAAATGATAAATGGGTTATACTTGTATAGCGCTTTTCTACCTTCAAGGTACTCAAAGCGCTTTGACAGTATTTCCACATTCACCCATTCACACACTGATGGCGGGAGCTGCCATGCAAGGCGCTAACCAGCAGCCATCAGGAGCAAGGGTGAAGTGTCTTGCCCAAGGACACAACGAACGTGACTAGGATGGTAGAAGGTGGGGATTGAACCCCAGTAACCAGCAACCCTCCGATTGCTGGCACGGCCACTCTACCAACTTCGCCACGCCGCCCCTATATGACCAATGTATGATCCTGCAACTGCTTGGTATCAAATTGATACCCAAATTTGTGGTATCATCCAAAACTAATGTAAACTATCAAACAACAGAAGAATAAGTGATTATTACATTTTAACAGAAGTGTAGATTAAACATGTTAAAAGAGAAAGTAAGCAGATATTAACAGTAAATGAACAAGTAGATTAATAATTCATTTTCTACCACTTGTCCTTAATAATGTTGACAAAATAATAGAATGAAAAATGATACAATATGTTACTGCATACGTCAGCAGACTAATTAGGAGCCTTTGTTTGTTTACTTATTACTAAAATACAAGTTGTCTAGTATGTTCACTATTTTATTTAAGTACTTAGCTGCAATAAGAAACATATGTTTAATGTACCCCAAGATTTTTTTGTTAAAATAAAGCCCATCCATCCATCCATCCATCTTCCTCCACTTATCCGAGGTCGGGTCGCGGGGGCAGCAGCCTAAGCAGGGAAGCCCAGACTTCCCTCTCCCCAGCCACTTCTTCCAGCTCTTCCCGGGGGATCCCAAGGCGTTCCCAGGCCAACCGGGAGACATAGTCTTCCCAACGTGTCCTGGGTCTTCCCCGTGGCCTCTTACCGGTCGGACGTGCCCTAAACACCTCCCTAGGGAGGCGTTCGGGTGGCATCCTGACCAGATGCCCGAACCACCTCATCTGGCTCCTCTCGATGTGGAGGAGCAGTGGCTTTACTTTGAGCTCCTCCCGGATGACAGAGCTTCTCACCCTATCTCTAAGGGAGAGACCCGCCACCCGGCGGAGGAAACTCATTTCGGCCGCTTGTACCCGTGATCTTGTCCTTTCGGTCATAACCCAAAGCTCATGACCATAGGTGAGGATGGGAACGTAGATCGACCGGTAGATTGAGAGCTTTGCCTTGCGGCTCAGCTCCTTCTTCACCACAACAGACCGATACAGCGTCCACATTACTGAAGACGCCGCACCGATCCGCCTGTCGATCTCACAATCCACTCTTCCCTCACTCGTGAACAAGACTCCGAGGTACTTGAACTCCTCCACTTGGGGCAAGATCTCCTCCCCAACCCGGAGATGGCACTCCACCCTTTTCCGGGCGAGAACCATGGACTCGGACTTGGAGGTGCTGATTCTCATCCCAGTCGCTTCACATTCAGCTGCGAACCGATCCAGTGAGAGCTGAAGATCCTGGCCAGATGAAGCCATCAGGACCACATCATCTGCAAAAAGCAGAGACCTAATCCTGCAGCCACCAAACCGGATCCCCTCAACGCCTTGACTGCGCCTAGAAATTCTGTCCATAAAAGTTATGAACAGAATCGGTGACAAAGGGCAGCCTTGGCGGAGTCCAACCCTCACTGGAAACGTGTCCGACTTACTGCCGGCAATGCGGACTAAGCTCTGACACTGATCATACAGGGAGCGGACCGCCACAATCAGACAGTCCGATACCCCATACTCTCTGAGCACTCCCCACAGGACTTCCCGAGGGACACGGTCGAATGCCTTCTCCAAGTCCACAAAACACATGTAGACTGGTTGGGCAAACACCCATGCACCCTCAAGGACCCTGCCGAGAGTATAGAGCTGGTCCACAGTTCCACGACCAGGACGAAAACCACACTGTTCCTCCTGAATCCGAGGTTCGACTATCCGGCGTAGCCTCCTCTCCAGCACACCTGAATAGACCTTACCGGGAAGGCTGAGGAGTGTGAGCCCACGATAGTTAGAACACACCCTCCGGTTCCCCTTCTTAAAGAGAGGAACCACCACCCCGGTCTGCCAATCCAGAGGTACCGCCCCCGATGTCCACGCGATGCTGCAGAGTCTTGTCAACCAAGACAGCCCCACAGCATCCAGAGCCTTAAGGAACTCTGGGCGGATCTCATCCACCCCCGGGGCCTTGCCACCGAGGAGATTTTTAACTACCTCAGCAACTTCAGCCCCAGAAATAGGAGAGCCCACCACAGATTCCCCAGGCACTGCTTCCTCATAGGAAGACGTGTTGGTGGGATTGAGGAGGTCTTCGAAGTATTCCCTCCACCGATCCACAACATCCGCAGTCGAGGTCAGCAGAACACCATCCTCACCATACACGGTGTTGATAGTGCACTGCTTCCCCTTCCTGAGGCGGCGGATGGTGGTCCAGAATCGCTTCGAAGCCGTCCGGAAGTCGTTTTCCATGGCTTCCCCGAACTCCTCCCATGTCCGAGTTTTTGCCTCTGCGACCGCTGAAGCCGCACACCGCTTGGCCTGTCGGTACCTGTCCGCTGCCTCAGGAGTCCTATGAGCCAAAAGAACCCGATAGGACTCCTTATTCAGCTTGACGGCATCCCTCACCGCCGGTGTCCACCAACGGGTTCTAGAATTTCCGCCACGACAGGCACCAACTACCTTGCGGCCACAGCTCCAATCAGCCGCCTCGACAATAGAGGTGCGGAACATGGTCCACTCGGACTCAATGTCCAGCACCTCCCTCGTGACATGTTCAAAGTTCTTCCGGAGGTGGGAATTGAAACTCTCTCTGACAGGAGACTCTGCCAGACGTTCCCAGCAAACCCTCACAATGCGTTTGGTCTGCTTCCGTGTCCCTCCCTGACACTCACGTCTTAGACTGGCCGCTATAAACAAACCCTGCCTACTCTGCAACTTGCCTTGTCCGCTTGCAGCTGTTGAGACGTAGATCACCGTAATAACCCGTATATCACTCAAAAGCACAGATTCCAACCATTGGAATGCTCTCTATAGTTCAAGACTTAGGGCCATTTGAAAAATGCACTGTACGTCATATTGGTGGCTACAGTATCGATGGTAAAGGTTTCAAAAATAATTATTTGGAGACGTCCGGCGGGCCGTGTTGAAAAACTTAACGGGCCGTAATTTGCCCATGCCTGCTGTATGACAGTCTGACTACCAATTTGCATTTGTATCCAAATATTGGGGTATTTTCTTAAGCCCATTTTATTTATGGAAGCAAATAATAACCTGTGATTACTGCACCACGACTGGTTCTCGCACCAGTACCTGCACCACGACTGGTTCTCGCACCAGTACCTGCACCACGACTGGTTCTCGCACCAGCACCTGCTCCTCGGCTGGTTCTCGCACCAGCACCTGCTCCTCGGCTGGTTCTCGCACCAGCACCAGCTCCTCGGCTGGTTCTCGCACCAGCACCAGCTCCTCGGCTGGTTCTCGCACCAGCACCAACTCCTCGGCTGGTTCTCGCACCAGCACCGCCTCCTGCTCCTGCTGCCACGGCAACGACGACGCCGCCTCCTGCTTCCACGGCGACGACGCCTCCTCCTGCTTCCACGGCGACGACGACGCCTACCGCTTCCACGGCGACGTCTGCTCTCTCCTCGTCTCTGGTGGGCCTTCCCAGGGCGCCGCCACCTTCCTCGCCCTTGTCGTCTCTGCGACCTCGAATGGTCCGGCTGCGCAAGCGGAAAGCAGGGCCCCGCATGCAGCCCTCGAGGTCAGTGAAGGGACGCCAGTGGCGCAAACAGCAGCGACACCCAAGACTTTGTTGCAGGACTCAGAGGCTGCTGAACTTCTGGCGCCACTCACGCCCACCTTCTCGGCGGCCACGAATGTGGCCTTTCCGTGGTCGCCCGCCTCGCCAGCGGCGGCAGCATTCCATTCGCCGCCGCCACCTGACCCTTCCCCGGTGGATTCGGGGACACGTGGCCTGGCGACCCACCACCAAGTCCTCCCTCCGCCCGCCCTTGAATCGTGAACTATTGCTTGTTTTTTTGGGTTCCAGTTGTTTTTTTCAAGGGACATCTGGAATCTGTCCTTTTAGGGGGGGTACTGTTAGGATCCACTGCTCGGATTACAGTTTGTTGACTTTTTAGTGTCACGTGTGTTTTCAGCACCTTGTGTTTGTTTCTGTTGCCATGACGGCAGATTGTGCTCACCTGCCTCTGGTTAGCGTTCGGGACGCGCACCTGTTGCCCGAGCGCTAATCAGAGGGCTATTTAGTCTTTGCCCGGGCCTCACTCGGTCTGGCTTGCTAATTTGCTTTTATGCAACAGCTAACGACTTCTTCGATTCCTGCTAGCTTTCATGCTATATTATTTTTGCTTGCTAGCTCCCATGCTAGTCCCTTTGTTTTTGTCTTTTGTGCTATGTACACGTCTTTGTTTTTCCCTGCTATGATTTATTTGCTTAAATAAATCATTTTCCTACCTGCACGCTGTGTCCGAAGCCGTCTGAATTCCTGGGAGAACAACCTCGCACACCACGATGCGACCAGGTCGTTACAGGAATAAACTACAATCGAATCTTCAACTTCAAAACCTTGTTACATTAAATGAGTTCAAAGCTTCTGTGAAAGGATTGCAGTCTACTTTTTCTGTATGCACATGTGTTATGTGAGCAAGTTTTAATGTTGTAAATTTGATGTTTTATGTGTTGTTTACTGTTTTTAATGTAACCTTGCTGCTGCCCTCTTGGCCAGGTCTCCCTTGGAAAAGAGATCTTTGATCTCAATGGGATTTCACCTGGTTAAATAACGGCTAAATAAAATAAAACATTTAAGACGCAAAATAAAATGTGACCATTCTCTTTCAAAAATGATTGCAGTCTGTCAAGCTCCACCCCTTGAAAAGAAAAATAATCCTGCTTATATCTAAGTGAATTGAGCTGTAGTGCCTTGTTGAAACAGGTTCGAACTGTGTGTGCGTGTGTCGTACGGACTCACCTTTTAGCCACTTGGAGTCATGTTTAACAGTCCGCAGAGTCGGGCTGTCTCCAAGGCTACGATAGATGACCGCATCAATGGCCAGAAAGTCAGTGACCGTGGCCGAGTACAGCCTGCCATCTGGAGAGAGGGGACGCAGAGATGGATAGAGAGAATTAAACAAATGAGAAAAGAATGGACGGGGGGAAAAAAAACAGCAACAAGACTGTGAAGTGACATACACAAGAAACATAAACAAGATATTTCTTCAACAAACAACCTTTGCACTCTCTTCAACCTGTTGCACATTTGTAATTCCCTCACTAGCTACTTGAAAGTGCACATACACACACACATTTACAGACACCTCAGCACCAACGTGACCCCGGTCCACCTCAGCTACAACCACAGTGGAAACTCAAACTACATAATTGAAAGGGTGGCTGGGATAGGAGCCCTCTCCATTACTCAGAGCTTCCAGCTCGCTGCTACGCATTAGCCGGTCAAGCTGGGCCGCCTCTGCTGGAAGCTCACAGGGACAGCTCATCAATAGCACCATTAATCAGTTGGCGGCAAACATGAAAAAGGGAGCGAATGTCTTTTGCAGCCTGCGGGTCAGGCCGCATCGGAGGAATTGCAAAGCAATGGGACGAAAAACTCATCGACGAACTGGGGAGATATATCCATTTGTGACTTGTTCACAAATATGGATTTTCACAACATGGAAATGTCGAAGACATTGACGGAAGACAACAATTTAAGTTCTCCTAAACTGTCTTGATGGGGCTTTCATGAGACGTTTTGTATTATAATGGAACCTCTGACTGTAAAAGCTGTTAAATCTGGAGTTCAACTGGAATTTTCTGAAAAAAATCTGCCTTAAAAGTCAAATAAAAAGCATTATCATCTGCGTTCTTTGCATTTTCCCTTTTTTCTTCTGGTGTCACCATAGAGAGGCACCATTGATGGCAAAGAGAGAAAGTGTGGTGATAACCATAGACCAGACCTGGGCATTCTGCGGCCCGCGGGCCGCATCCGGCCCTTTGTGCGTCCCTGTCCGGCCCGCGTGAGGCCAATCATAAATTACAAAATAAATTTTAAAAAGTATCTATGTCGAGTGTGCAATACAACGGTGCTGCTTTTGTTTTGCAAAGCGTTATTTGTATTACTTCCGTGTGGACGTATGCGCGTGTGTGATTGTGAGTGAATGTGAACAGCTGCAATTACAAAATAAAGTTGAAAAAACATCTATGTCGTGCGCGCAATACAACTGTGCTGCTTTTATTTTGAAAAGTGTTATTTATGGGCGTATGTCCGTGTGTAACCTGTGAGTGAAGGTGCACAGCGACAAGTGATGCACGGTTTACACCCGAGACGCTAAAAAGAGAAAAGTTGATGACGAATGGCGTGTTTTCAACAAGACATGGACTGCCAAGCAACGTTCCCTGTAAGGTGCGCGCCTGCGCAATTGCGCACTGCTCAAGCGTCCTCTGCGCACAGCAAATATATGCCGCGCACCAAATCAAATCCCATCTGAATTCTAAACAAAATAAACACATTTATTCTGTGTAGTTTTGCAATGCAACTCTGAGTGACAGTGACAACAAGCGGCCCTAACGGTGTTCGTCAACACCGTTCAATTGAACACCGTTCAATTATTGTAACGTCTATCGAGATGCTTCGAGGCCAGGAATTATATCGATCACTTTATTGAGCAAAACTGTTTATATTCGGCCATAACCACACCAAAAACATGAGTAAAACACTTCTATCTCGAAAAACTAGTCATTTTCTGCCGTACAAACCAGGCCAAAACCAACTTGTCATCTGTCACCAACACGCATACCACTGGTGCGTTTATGGCCACACAAAAAGTCGGACAACTCAAACACCACACAAAGTTACACTATGACTCCTCAGTCATACGTGTGCTTATTTTACTGTCATTTATTATTAATGTTAATTTATTTATATTAATCATGGAATGCTGTTACTAGAGAAAGTTACAGGAATACACACTTCATTCTGTGCTTACATTTCATTGTGCAACATGAGGATGTTTAAGGGGAACTAAATGTGATCTCTGAAAGGGGTACAAATGATTTCCAAAGCAGTGCTTTTGGTATACAGTTAAGTTAGGTTCATCATCATCATCAGCCGTTGTCAGTCCACTGCTGGACGAAAGCCTCAGCATGTTTCTGCCATAGTGAACAATCTCTCTTGGCGTACTCTTCATGCTGGTTATTAGCCTACACCTTCCACGCTGGCTTGGTGCGGGTTGGAAGGGGTATTTTATATCAGAGATCCTTCTCCTAGACTAATTGCCTTACTGGGCTGTTGAACTTAGTCTGTCCTGTTGGTTAGGTTAAATGAAAGTATTATTATTATTATTAATAATAATAATAATTATTATTATTATTATTATTATTTATCTTACGGTATACATCAAAAATAATATTGAGCAAAATTTAATTGAAATATTGTCGATGTGGCCCTCCAGCAGTGCTCGGGTTAGTCATGCGGCCCCCGGTAAAAATTAATTGCCCACCCCTGCCATAGACTGTAAACAGAATGTAGCTGAATGCATAATGGCTAATGAAATAAAACATTAAAATGGCTAGATTAGATTAGAGCCATTATTTCTGTCAGGCATCTTTTTGGTTGTACTATATTTTTGTTAAACCTGTTGGTTTACATCTGTTTACAAAGTTAAAGGAAAACTGTACTTTTGGGGAAGTTTCGCCTATCATCCAGAATCCTTATGTGCAACAAGAATACATCTCTTTTCATTTTCTGTGTCTTCTAAATATTAAAACTAAAATAAAATGCTACTTAAAATGTTACTTAAAATTAACAATGTCAAGTTACGAAAGGTTTTATGATGGCGACAATTTGACTCTGGAAAAAACTGGCACAGAATAGATTGTGTTCAATTTTGGAGGTGTTACAGTAGTTTCATGTCTTACACTTACCAGCAAAGAGAGCTACGTTGGCATGCTTGGCATCATAAGGGCAACGGGCCATCCCGCTTATCTCCTCTCCGAGAGCTTCCAAGGTGTCCATCTGGGGGCATAAACAAGGTGAAGGTCAACAAAGGGTTGAGACAATGGTGTTGTGAAAAGCATGAGTGTCTGGAAATGGGATCCTCCTTGACGCGACACTACGTAGTGCAGGGATGTCCAAAGTGCGGCCCGGGGGCCATTTGCGGCCTGCAGGTCATTTTTTAACGGCCCCACGGCCCATTTTATAATACGATTAAAAAAATTTAAAACATAAAAAGTGGTATGAAAGACCAAACAGGTGAAATGTAACAAGAAAATGTTGCAATGTTTACTCTAATAACACAAAGCTGCCAAAATAATGAATGAAAATCAATGTTATTATGAATTATTGACCTATTCAAGGCTCCAATTACGTGACATTAAATATTGCACTTTGAGATATTTTTTGGGGAAAATGTTGCATATTTTGTGTTTGCCATATAAAAAATTGAGCTGTCTTTTTTTTTTTTTAAAGAAAGGCCTACAACGAACAAACAAAAAACATAAACAAAAATACAACTTATAATTGACGGATAGATCTGAAGTTGATCTCGAGATTATAGTGTTAAAAGTAAACAGTAAAAAAATTTATAATTTATTTTTTAACACTTTAATGAGTAGGACCCTTTTGGTTCCCCAATAATTTTTGTGTGATTTGTTTTTAAGTGTCATCGCTCAAAAAATAATAATGAATTAAAATCAATGGTGTTTTGAGTAATTGACCTTTTTAAGGCTCCAATTATTATATAATCTCAAATATTCCACTTAAAAATGTTATTGGGTGAAAATATTGCATATTTTGTGTTTTTTCCATAAAAAAACAGGGTTTTCTTTGACAAAAAGAGCATACGACTTAAATCTTTAAAAACCTTATATTGACAGACAGACCTAATGTTGATCTATGGATTTAAAACTTGAATAATAATAAAAATAATAATACTGAATAATGACACATTTTTTATATATTTTTTAACAAAACCCTTTGGGGTCCCTGGGATCAAGCCTGAGTGGAGGTCTAAATGTATTTTTTTTGTTGTTTTTAAAATAAAAAAATATCAAAATGGCCCCCGCTTGCTTTGATTTTTCAGTGTGCGGCCCTCAGTGGAAAAAGTTTGGACACCCCTGACGTAGTGTTTGTGTAATCCTGTGCCCCACACACAAAAAAAATAAAATAAAAAAAAAATGAAAGAAAAAAAAAATCCTTTGGGGACGTAAGAAAAGCAGTGAACATTGTGGCAAAAAGAAATTCCTGGCCAGGAGTCTAAGTAAAATTGTTGCGGTATCCATGTGACTGAGCTACGTCGCCATTGCGCAGTATGTGGGAAGACCATTTTTATCCCCCACATTTTTCTTTCCACCATTCTCTATCCATTATCGTTTGACTGTAGTGCATTCAAGACGAGTTCCAACAGCCGCACAGAGAGAGCTTTAATCCATTTATTGCTACGCCGCTTTGTGAAAAGCAAATTCAACAAGACAAAAAAGCAGGTGCACTCAAAGGGAATTTTTCAAGCATACTACTTTTTGAATATTTGATTATAAAAGGACTCCAAAGTGAAAGCTTTGCCCAACCAAAGCTCTCACCCAGCAGGAACAGGGTTATTTCCTCCACATATGATACGCTCTAGTTTACTGCAATGTTTTTGGTAAGTGATTGACAGTGGACCTCGAGTGGATGAAAGGTCAGTATCATCCCGCCACGGGTCGACGTGTCTTCCTCAGCATGTGTCGTCTGGTTGAAAGCAGTAATACACACTAGACGTTGAGGTCAGGAAGGCCGCCGCTAACTCGCTCTCCTCCTCGCCGTCCGCTCTTGCACGTTCTCTCGCAACAAAGAGAAGCACACATTGCCGAGGCTGAGAAGCGCTAACGCCGCCTTTTCTGGTCTCTAAACGGGTCATTTTGTTGGCTATTTCTGTCTGGGTGGAATAACGTCTCTCATCTGCCCGCTAGGAAGGTCGCACACGCAATGCTAAAGAAGGCTGTTGGAGAAATTGTTGAGGCTGATTGGGGCGAGGAAATTCCAAGAGTCTCATTCCTACGACAGGGTTCGTACTACTTTTCCATGGCCAAATTCAAACACTTTTTAATGTCTTTCAAGATTAATTTTCCAGTTTTTACAGTACCATTCAAAAGGCGAAAACCAGTGTGAAGTTAAGTGAATTATATTTATATAGCGCTTTTCTCTAGTGATTTAAAGTGCTTTTACATAGTGAAACCCAATATCTAAGTTACATTTAAACCAGTATGGGTGGCAATGGGAGCAGGTGGGTAAAGCGTCTTGCCCAAGGACACAACGGCAGTGACTAGGATGGCGGAAGCGGGGATCGAACCTGGAACCCTCAAGTTGCTGGCACGGCCACTCCACCAACCGAGCTATACCGCTATGAATCAATCCATAGCCTTCTTGTTTGAGGTCACCAAATGCTGTCCGTAGGAAAAATACGGAACATCTGCTAAAACCTAAGCCTAACATTGAACCAGCAGTAATCATTAACTGAATGGGGCATAGAAAATGAAGCAGTGTGACTATTCAATGTCATTGGTGTTTGCAAACGTGTCTCCATTTGTGTTGTTTTTCAAATTTCTTGTTCTTTTTCTTACTTACAGCACTCAATGACACCGAACAGCACGGATTGATTCACACCGTGTTTGTGCTTGTAAACTGCATAACGTGATATACCGTATTTTTCAGACTATAAGTCGCAGTTCTTTTCATAGTTTGGCCGGGGGTGCGTCTTATACTCAGGAGCGACTTATGTGTGAAATTATTAACACATTACCGTAAAATATCAAATGATATTATTCAGCTCATTCACGTAAGAGACTAGACGTATAAGATTTCATGGGATTTAGCGATTAGGAGTGACAGATTGTTTGGTAAACGTATAGCATGTTCTATATGTTATAGTTATTTGAATGACTCTTACCATAATATGTTACGTTAACATACCAGGCACGTTCTCAGTTGGTTATTTATGCGTCATATAACGTACACTTATTCAGCCTGTTATTCACTATTCTTTATTTATTTTGAATTGCCTTTCAAATGTCTATTCTTGGTGTTGGGTTGCATCAAATAAATGTCCCCAAAAAATGCGACTTATACTCCAGTGCGACTTATATATGTTTTTTTCCTTCTTTATTATGCATTTTCGGCAGGTGCGACTTATACTCCGGAGCGATTTATACTCCGGAAAATACGGTACCCTCAAAATTTCAATTTCACTCATGTATTAACAAAACTGTTCCACATTAATATAAGGATAATAAATTAAAGGAAAATATTGTGTTTGTTTCACAACACCTTTCATTAAGCATATATCTAGCCTTATAACTGTGGCTATGATAACAAATCGATTTTTAGTTGAGGGAAGTTCTTAACATTATAATTTATCATTGACAAACGCTCGCTTTTTCTAGAGATGTCCGATAATGGCTTTTTTGCCGATATCCGATATTCCGATATTGTCCAACTCTTAATTACCAATTCCGATATCAACCGATACCGATATATACAGTCATGGAATTAACACATTATTATGCCTACTTATTCGGGTGTTACCATTTAGTGGTAGGGGGGGTTTGGTGGTAGCGGGGGGTGTATATAGCGGAAGAGTTAGTGCTGCAAGGGGTTCTGGGTATTTGTTCTGTTGTTGTGTTTATGTTGTGTTACGGTGCGGATGTTCCCCCGAAATGTGTTTGTCAGTCTTGTTTGGTGTGGGTTCACAGTGTGACGCATATTTGTAACAGTGTTAAAGTTGTTTATACTATCACCCTCAGTGTGACCTGTATGGCTGTTGATCAAGTATGGTTTGCATTCACTAATGTGTGTGTAAAAGCCGCATATATTATGTGACTGGGCCGGCACGCTCTTTGTATGGAGGAAAAGTGGACGTGACGACAGGTTGTAGAGGACGCTAAAAGCAGTGTCTTTAAGGCACGACCCCAATATTGTTGTCTGGGTGGAAATCGGGAGAATGGGTGCCCCGGGAGATTTTCGGGAGGGGCACTGAAATTCGTGAGTCTCCCGGGAAAATCGGGAGGTTGAAACCGATACCGATATTTTCAGAAATTACATTTTAAAGCATTTATCGGTCGATAATATCTACTTTTTTCCTTTCATAGCTGGTAATACTTTTTCATAACATGGTCACTACTGCCTAGTTTCTCTTGTTATATTCTTATTTTACTGTTATATTTTTATTCTCATTGTTGCTTTTTATTTTTATTCTATTGTAATATTTTTCTATTTTGTTTCCATGTATACCCCCATTATTTACTTTTTAAATTCGATCTCAATTTTGTACACTGCTGCTGGAATTTAAATTTTCTTGAGGGAACTCTCCTGAAGGAATCAATAAAGTACTATCTATCTATCTATCTATCTATCTATCTATCTATCTATCTATCTATCTATCTATCTATCTATCTATCTATCTATCTATCTATCTATCTATCTATCTATCTATCTATCTATCTATCTATCTATCTATCTATCTAATAACTGTCCGTAATTAACATGTAATCTAGCGCTGATCTCACAGTTTAGGTCGAGCATGTACCAAAAGGTTAGAAAACAAAACTTTAGCTAACGTTAGTTGACTTGTAGTGTTAGTAATCTCTGTGGCTTACCTTTTATATGACTCGAGAGAGCCGACTCTCTCATTGCGAAAAGCTGGATTTCCTTTTTGCACACTTTGCAGCAGGCTACACGTGGATTTGGTCCACGTTTTATCTAAAGTTTGTATTGGTCATTTTCCATTCAATGTTCATTAAAACGACAATCTCCCGGCATGATGGACCGATGCACCACTGTCCTCTTGGGGGGCGACACAGAGCCGCATATACGGCTCTGGCATGACAAGAACCTAATGTAAGGGCTCGTGCAAAGCCAACAGATTAAGCGTGTAGCTTTCATTTTTAAGGAAACATTTTATTTTTTTCCATTTTATAATTAGCCTTTTGAGTCAGACTGCCGAGAAATATGATGAACATTTCCAAGCACTTCACCCAAAATTCAAGCATTTTTCAAACCTTGAGAACTAGAGATGTCCGATAATATCGGCTTATTATCGGTATCGGTTTCAAAAAGTAAAATTAATGACTTTTTAAAACGCTGCTGTACGGAGCAGTACATATCCGGTAAAACACGGACGTAGGGCATACTTGCCAACCCTCCCGATTTACCCGGGAGACTCCCGAATTTCAGTGCCCCTCCCGAAAATCTTCCGGGGCAACCATTCTCCCGAATTTCTCCCGATTTCCACCCGGACAACAATATTGGGGGCTTGCCTTAAAGGCACTGCCTTTAGCGTCCTTTACAACCTGTCGTCACGTCCGCTTTTCCTCCATACAAACAGAGTGCCGGCCCAGTCACATAATGTATGCAGCTTTTACACACACATAAGTGAATGCAATGCATACTTGATCAACAGCCATACAGGTCACACTGAGGGTGACCGTATAAACAACTTTAACACTGTTACAAATATGCGCCACACTGTGAACCCACACCAAACAAGAATGACAAACACATTTCGGGAGAACATCCGCACCGTAACACAACATAAACACAACAGAACAAATACCCAGAACCCCTTGAAACACTAACTCCACCGGGACGCTACAATATACACCCCCCGCTACCACCATCTCCCGAATTCGGAGGTCTCAAGGTTGGCAAGTATGCTCTAGTATACGCTGGACTGAAGCTGTGTGCCTTCATTGTTTTTGTAGCTGTTGTTTTGAGGCATGTTTAAAAAAATAAAAAATAATGCACTTTGTGAAAGTCAAAGTATAGTATTTCCCATAGTTGTAATGGGTATCAGGATTATCTCAGGGAGAGCATGTCCCAAATTCCAAGCTGTTTTGAGGCATGTTAAAAAAAATAATGCACTTTGTGACTTCAATAAATATGGCAGTGCCATGTTGGCACTATTTTCCATAACTGGAGTTGAAGTTGTTCTCTTATTTTGGAAAACCTTGTTTTTGATTGATTGATTGAAACTTGTATTAGTAGATTGCACAGTACAGTACATATTCCGTACAATTGACCACTAAATGGTAACACCCGAATAAGTTTTTCAACTTGTTTAAGTCGGGGTCCACGTTAATCAATTCATGCTAAAGTTACATTGTTTAATACATCCAGTGGGGCATCACAACAAAATTAGGCATAATAATGTGTTAATTCCACGAGACTGTATATATCGGTATCAGTTGTATCGGAATCGGTAATTAAGAGTTGTACAATATCGGAATATCGGATATCGGCAAAAAAGCCATTATCGGACATCTCTATTGAAAACACAACATTAAAATCCAAGCATTTTCAAGGTTTTTAAGCACTCGTACGAACCCTGCTACAAGCTCCTATAAGAGTGTTATTTAAAAAGACTTTCTTAATAATATTACATTTAATAGAAACAGTTGGGCTAGGAATTTTTAAACACAAAAACACACACCCTGTCATAGATCCTCTCAACTGAGGTCACCACATCGCTGACCTGTGTCCAAGGGGTCTCAGCCGGCTGTCACTGATCTATTCCTGCCGTCTTAACATGCGAAAGACCCCCTGACAAGCTGGCAGGCATACAGCATGTGAGTGCAGAGCTGTCATGGGCAATATCCAATATTCTTAGCCAGGGCAACAGAGAACCACACAACTGCCAACGTGAGCCAAAGCAGTTGTAAACATAAAGCATTCAGGTGGTTAAACAGCTTGAAACCCGTTATGTCGTCGACTCAGCTAGCTTGTAAAAACAAAAGAAGCGCCTAGGCTAAACGTGATCCAAAGCGAGGTGGCTTAACGGGAATGTCGGGAGTTGCCGTGGTAACCTGCATATTTCTGCAGGGATCTTCTGGATCTCACCAAACAGACAATAACCTTGTATCCGGATGAATTAATTAGTGCGACAGCTAACAAGCGTCTCCCTTAAAGCTATAGGCTAATGAATTATACCAACACAAAGCAGATGAAAAACATGGCCTTCAGGAACATTTGTAAACACTAAGCTGAGGGTCGTGTTCCATTTTTCGGGGGAGCAAGTTTTAAATAAAGAGATACTTGTTTCTTTTAAATAGTTTGCCGAAAATGTTTTTTCAGAAAAGTACTTCTGTAAAGTTCTACCGATATTGTTTAAAGACGCAGTGATCATCAGAATGACCCCTGTGGAGCCCATCAAAATCCAGGGCTGGGAGGTGGCACTAGTGGGGCAGTACAAGTACCTGGGAGTCTACTTGAACAGCAGACTGGACTGGAAGGACAACTGCAAAGCTGTTTACAAGAAGGGCATGAGCAGACTCTTTTTCCTGAGGAAGCTTAGGTCCTTTAATGTGTGCAGCAAGCCGTTGGAGATCTTTTATCAGTCTGTTGTGGCCAGTGCACTGTACTTTGCCGTGGTTTGTAAGGGGAGCAGCACCAGCAAAAGGGACTTAAACCGGATTGACAAACTGATCCGGAAAGCCGGCCAAACTATTGGCATGCAGTTGGAGGCGTTTGTGTCAGTGAGAGACAGGAGGACACTGGACAAACTGCTCGCCATCATGGACAATCCTGCCCACCCACTCTACCAGACAATTGAGAGACAGCAGAGCTCATACTCCAACAGGCTTCTTCAGCTTCGTTCCTACAGAGTTCGATTCAAGAACTCCTTCATTCCGCACTCCATCCAGCTGTATAATCACTCGTCATACAGAAATAGAGGATATCTGTCTAATATCTGACCACTTCTATGTTAGCTACCTCTCTTTGTTTATAATGTATATTTTCTGCTGGATCAACTCTCTATTTTATGCTGCAGATGTTACATATACTGTAATATTGTACATGGTAATTGTTATATATTGTATATGTTATATGAAAATATAATATATCAGTATATATTATACACTGTATATATAATATGTAAATATTACATACACTACCGTTCAAAAGTTTGGGGTCACCCAAACAATTTTGTGGAATAGCCTTCATTTCTAAGAACAAGACTAGACTGTCGAGTTTCAGATGAAAGTTCTCTTTTTCTGGCCATTTTGAGCGTTTAATTGACCCCACAAATGTGATGCTCCAGAAACTCAATCTGCTCAAAGGAAGGTCAGTTTTGTAGCTTCTGTAACGAGCTAAACTGTTTTCAGATGTGTGAACATGATTGCACAAGGGTTTTCTAATCATCAATTAGGCTTCTGAGCCAATGAGCAAACACATTGTACCATTAGAACACTGGAGTGATAGTTGCTGGAAATGGGCCTCTATACACCTATGTAGATATTGCACCAAAAACCAGACATTTGCAGCTAGAATAGTCATTTACCACATTAGCAATGTATAGAGTGTATTTCTTTAAAGTTAAGACTAGTTTAAAGGTATCTTCATTGAAAAGTACAGTGCTTTTCCTTCAAAAATAAGGACATTTCAATGTGACCCCAAACTTTTGAACGGTAGTGTTTATGTTATATTTTATATTGCTACTACGGTACATTTTTAGTCTACTTTATACCTGCATTATCCTTTCCATCCTTTGTAACAGAGCTACTGTGTGGAACAATTTCCCTTGTGGATCATTAACGTTTGTCTAAGTTCAAATCTAATATTAAACAACCTTTCTTTTTCAAAATCTGTTTTTGAAAAATATTTTTAATACAAAAACCAAAGACTAAATGATCTGCATCTCTCCAGGTCACTGGTGTGTGTGTGGATGGCAGGTCAAAAAGTTCTAACCTAATCATGGAGAGGTTGTTTGTATAAATTTTGAAATCCCACATATACAGTAAAATTACCTGTATTTTTCATGTGTTGTTCTCTGAAAAAAATAGTCTAATCTTCAGGTTAAATTGTATATTCCTAGTAAAGATCCCTGGTGGTTTTATAAACAATCTCCCAAAAAATGGCAGACATAGCCTTTATAGAAGTATTCATATTACTCATAGTCAAACGTTTAAGTGCAAAAGGGCCGGAACCAAACAAAGACGCACCCCAGCGGGTGATAATCGTCACAGCCCATTTCTCTGCAACCTGTGTTCTGCTTTTGACATTTTTACACCTCAGAAGGAAAACTACAGTCTTTGCAGCTGTTCATAAAAATCTCAATCTATGCGTGGAAAAATGATTTCATCTGGAGCTGCACATCATAATTTGCTTCATAGATTTGCCGGGCCAAAATATTGAATTTATTTGCACAATCTAATAGAATCCCATAGCGGTGTCAAAAATTCAGCAAAAATAATAGGGCTCAGATTTGATTGACACTGTCAGAGAAGTATTCATTAAATTTTTTTTATTTGTGATAATCATTAAAACTAATCAGTGAGGTTTGATTTGCTTGTTGGCTGGTTGCGTTTGCAAAATTATGCACAAAATATGCTCATTTTCAAGCAAAGGGAATGTTGGCTGAGTAGCTCATGTGCAGAGCAAGAACCCACGTGGACACAGGACTTTATTTCATCTCCTATTCTTTTCAGTGGACCTATCAATGCGTCAGTTTGTTCACAGAAAACAATGCACAAAGGTGGCATGGTTGACATGCTGGGTTTATTTTACACCCACTAAGAATTGGAGATGTCCGATAATATTGGGCTACCGATAATATCGGCCGATAAATGCTTTAAAATGTAATATCGGAAATTATCGGTATCGGTTTCAAAGTTATCGTATCGGTTTCAAAAGGTAAAATTAATGACTTTTTAAAACGCTGCTGTGTACACGGACGTAGGGAGAAGTACAGAGCGCCACTAAACCTTAAAGGCACTGCCTTTGCATGCCGGCCCAGTCACACAATATCTACAGCTTTTCACACACACACAAGCGAATGCAAGCCATACTTGGTCAACAGCCATACAGGTCAGACTGAGGGTGACCGTATAAACAACTTTAACACTGTTATAAATATGTGCCACACTGTGAACCCACACCAAACAAGAATGACAAACACATTTCGGGAGAACATCCGCACCGTAACACAACACAAACACAACAGAACAAATACCCAGAACCCCTTGCAGCACTAACTCTTCTGTGACGCTACATTATACACACCCCGCTAACCCCTACCACCCCCCCCCCCGACCCCCACACCCCACACCCCACACCTCAACCCCGCCCACCTCAACCTCCTCAGGCTATCTCAGGGGGAGCATGTCCCAAATTCCAAGCTGATGTTTTGAGGCATGTTAAAAAAAATAATGCACTTTGTGACTTCAATAATAAATATGGCAGTGCCATGTTGGCATTTTCTTTCCATAACTTGAGTTGATTTATTTTGGAAAACCTTGTTACATTGTTTAATGCATCCAGCGGGGCATCACAACAAAATTAGGCATAATAATGTGTTAATTCCACGACTGTATATATCGGTATCGGTTGATATCGGGATCTGTAATTAAGAGTTGGACAATATCGGAATATCGGGTATCGGCAAAAAAGCCATTATCGGACATCTCTACTAAAAATGTTAGGACCAAAGTGCAGGTGTATTTTGGTTTCTTCCAACAAATTGTTTTCCCATCGCTAAAAGCATACATTTTAAACTTTGTAAAGTGGTGGTGAAAGTTTTAGATTGTCACTTTACAGTAGCACCTCAAATTACGTGCCTAATTAAAGTTAAAGTTAAAGTTCCAACGATGGTCACACACAAACTGGGTGCGGTGAAATGTGTCCTCTGCATTTGACCCATCCCCTTGTTCACCCCCTGGGAGGTGAGGGGAGCAGTGAGCAGCAGCGTGCACGGCGCTCGGGAATTATTTGGTGATTTAACCCCCAATTCCAACCCTTGATGCTGAGTGCCAAGCAGGGAGGCAATGGGTCCCATTTTTGTAGTCTTTGGTATGAACTCACAATTTTCCAGTCTCAGGGTGGACACTCTAACCACAAGGCCACTAATTGGTTCTGTGATGGCGCTCTTACTTTTTTCTTCTCAGTACTGTCCTCCATACTCACTTTCTTTGTTCCAATGTTTGGAAAACAAAGTTATGTCACTATCTGGCTACAAGCTATTGCTAGTGAGTGAGATCGGATGTTCCGGAAGGATCTTACGGAGTTGGAGTTCACTGTGGCATTTCCTACACCAACTAATGGCAGGGAGGCTTGTATCACAAAATTCTGCTTGCACCTTAAAGCATAATAATTAGAGATGTCCGATAATATCGGACTGCCGATATTATCAGCCGATAAATGCTTTAAAATGTGATATCGGAAATTATCGGTATCGGTTTCAAAAAGTACAATTAATGACTTTTTAAAACGCCGCTGTACGGAGTGGTACACGGACGTAGGGAGAAGTACAGAGCGCCAATAAACCTTAAATGTTTGCGTGCCGGCCCAATCACATAAT
The DNA here is from genome assembly GCF_033978785.1 of Entelurus aequoreus. Classification (NCBI taxonomy): domain Eukaryota; kingdom Metazoa; phylum Chordata; class Actinopteri; order Syngnathiformes; family Syngnathidae; genus Entelurus; species Entelurus aequoreus. The sequence goes on from NC_084747.1 coordinate 34,250,482, forward strand.
ATCTACGGCTTTTCACACACACACAAGTGAATGCAACGTATACTTGCTCAACAGCCATACAGGTCACACTGACGGTAGCCGTATAAACAACTTTAACACTGTTACAAATATGCGCCACACTGTGAACCCACACCAAACAAGAATGACAAACACATTTCGGGAGAACATCCACACCGTAACACAACATAAACACAACAGAACAAATACCCAGAACCCCTTGCAGCCATAACTCTTACGGGACGCTACAATATACACCCTCCGCTATCCCCCCACGTCAACCCCCCACCCCCCCACCCCCACCTCAAACCCTCCCGCCCCACCCCCCAACCCTGCCCACCTCAACCTCCTCATGCTCTCTCAGGGAGAGCATGTCCCAAATTCCAAGCTGATGTTTTGAGGCATGTTAAAAAAAATAATGCACTTTGTGACTTCAATAATAAATATGGCAGTGCCATGTTGGCATTTTCTTTCCATAACTTGAGTTGATTTATTTTGGAAAACCTTGTTACATTGTTTAAGGCATCCAGCGGGGCATCACAACAAAATTAGGCATAATAATGTGTTAATTCCACGACTGTATATATCGGTATCGGTTGATATCGGAATCGGTAATTAAGAGTTGGACAATATCGGAATATCGGGTATCGGCAAAAAAGCCATTATCGGACATCTCTAATAATAATTAGTCAACGTACAGCTCTTATCTGAAAACTCTTAAGTTGGGGCACTCTTAAGTTGAGGTACCAATGTACATCGTTACAGCAGCGCTTGCATCGGGGCCAAGTGGGCCATTGACGAACCATTACAACCAACGGGTGGAGCTGCGTGTGGCAGTTGGCACCTACTTTGCAATGCAAATTAACACACCCTACAGGACCGGAATGTAAGAGTATAACCCTAAGATGTCTTGCCGATCCTCTTTGTCCATTTTCTGCTGCATGGTGCAATGGAGACCTCAAGTTGCAAAGGAAACTGCATGCTAGCCTTCATAATGTACAGGTTTAGGATTATTTTTACTAGGACCCAAATATCACGCCAGACAACGTGTGCAAACAATAAAATTGCTTGTACTGTTCGTGGGCATGTTGCGTGTGACCTACGAACACTGTGTGCACAATTGAAAAGTGGTGATAACTGTGGTATTGGTATCCAAAAAAATAATTGACATTGTAGAAAAAATTGTACAGGCACCAAAACAAGTTTTAGCAACAAATAAATCCACACATTGAAAAATTAACTATTTTTGGTGGATGTTTTCGATGCCATTGTTCATATTTTTGTACACTTGTATTTGTCATGTCTTTTGATCATGTTTTGTTTGGCTATGTTCTGTTTGGTTTTTGGACTCTTTTTAGTTCCTGTCTGTGCAGTCTTGTTTGTTTTGTTTCCATGACAACTTGTTAGTTTCACCTGTTTCACGTTTTGGACTCACGCACCTGTGTTAATCATGTCACTACTATTTAAGCCTGTCATTTTCAGTTGGTCGTCCTGGCGACATTGCTCACTTCATGCCATGGTTACTGACTTTCATGCCTGTTCCTAGTTTCATGCTGGTGTTAATTTCAGGCTCCGCTCATCCCACAGTAAGTGTTTTTGTTTCATGTCCATAGTTTCTGCCCAAGTGCTAGTTTTTGTTTTCTTAGTCAAGTTTGTGTCTCAGCCTTGTGCATGCTTTTTGTTTGTTCCTTTTTATAGTAAAATTAAAGTATGTCTTTACCTTCACGCCATGTCCGGTCCAATTCCTTTGCATTCCGGGAAAACAAACCACCCCATAGTCCACGTCTTGACAGCATTGTTTTTGTGTGTTTCAAATGTTTTAATGATCGCGTCTCTTTTTTACGTTTTTGTTTCTTTTTTTTTCGGTTTCACTTCTTTTTATTACGGTATCAAAATAATGGCAGCATTTTAGCACGAGGAGAGGGCACCTGTGGGCGGGGCTTATACAATGTTTACCTGGAAGAAGTTTTACTGGACTGTAAAAACACTGTAGAAGAAGAAACGAGGAACAATGGCATCTAAATCAAGTGTAAAGGTTATATGATATATTCATTGTTAACCTAGCCATACTTTCAGGATGTAGTATGAGCGGTACAGAAATTAATTATGTATTTTTAAATTGTCGTTTGTGTCAGATAGCACGTCCTTTTCACACGTGGTAAATAGAGGTGCAAAATGGATTGCACGCCTTATTCTGCTCACTAAACAGACGCAATCCACTTTGCACACATTTAGTAGATCAGCTTTGCATGTACTATCAAGTTTGCACATATTTTAGTAGGCAACCTTTAGTAAATCAGGCCCTAAAATTAGGGATGGCCGATATGGCCTAAAATCTATATTCCAATATGTAGCAGCCTTTTGTGATAACAATATACATCACACTATATCATTCAGCATAAACTGTAAATGATAATATAATTGCAGTATTTAAAAATGGGTTACAAAGGCTGACGTATGCGGTAACATACTGCATCCTTTCTGTTGTATTATTTAGTCCAAACTATTGTTAATTCAGTTTACTGTTAATAGTTGGTTACCTTCTGCTGCAACATGGCTCTATCTACACTTATGTTAAACTTTACAAAGCATTTATTCCTCTGTCGTTTGGCTACCTAATATTAGTTTTGGGCAATATTAGTTTTTGGCAAGCCTACCAATCCACCCAATACCAACTAGCTACAGGGGTAGTATTGATCATACCGATACTTACATTTTTCAAGATCTGGGATGACAACAATAACAATACTGAAATAAACTGCAACAAAAAACAGTGCAATTAACAGTGCAATACATTTTCATAACATGGTCACTACTGCCTAGTTTCTCTTGTTATATTCTTATTTTTACTGTTATATTTTCATTCTTATTGTTGCTTTTTATTTGTATTCTTATTGTTATATTTTCTATTTTATTTCCAATTACACCCCCATTACTTATCCAATCCAATCCAATCCACTTTATTTATATAGCACATTTAAACAACAAAAATGTTTCCAAAGTGCTGCACAACAATATTAAAAACAATATTCAAATAGTATCCTTAGCTCCACCAATGACTCGATAAAAACAAAAAATAAATAAATATAAAACCAATATAAAAATAACTATGATTAAAAACGATTTTAAAGGGTAAAACCAAATAAAACAGTAAATAGAAATCAACATTTTAAAAAAAACACAGAGGACAGAGGACCACACAACTCACGTAGTGTTAAAAGCCAAATAATAAAAGTGGGTCTTAAGGCAAGACTTAAAACAGTTTGAACATGGAGGGGCAGAGTGTTCCAGAACTTAGGGCCGACCGCAGAGAAGGCCCTGTCTCCCCTGGTTTTAAGTCTGGTCTTGGGCACCACGAGCTGGAGCTGGCTCTCGGACCGAGCGAGCGCGCGCAAGTGTGTAAATTTGGATGAGGTCCGAGATATACTGAGGGGCCAGTCCATGTAAAGCTTTAAAAACAAACACCAAGGTTTTAAAATCCTTTCTAAAATGAACAGGGAGCCAGTGCAAACTCTCAAGAATTGGGGTTATATGCTCGCGTTTCCTGGCCCCTGTTAAAAGTCGTGCTGCCGCGTTCTGGACTAACTGCAACCGGGAGAGAGCTTTTTTGGCTAATGCCAGCATAAAGTGCATTGCAGTAGTCCAGGCGACTTGAAATAAAAGCATGCACGACTTGTTCAAAATGGGTAAAAGATAAAAATGTATAAATATTTACTTTTTAAATTCGATCTCAATTCTGTACACTGCTGCTGGAATTTTAATTTTCCTGAGGGAACTCTCCTGAAGGAATCAATAAAGTACTATCTATCTATCTAATAAAAGACATAATGTCGGCTAAATTCGTATAGTTTATATTGAATATAGTCTATATTGCACAAACCTATTAGAAATGTTTCTAAATGCGACAACTGCTCTCCCAGACTCCGGAGCCAAGCTGGGTATGCATCACCCGGCAACCTAAAACTGCCTTCAGACACCCCACCGAGTCCCAACTCTCTGCCCCCTGGCAACAACAGATGAAACTCCAGTCCGTTCATACGTGTGATCCCAGCTGGATGGACTGTTTATTATTACAACGCAGTCAGGGAGTGACAGGCGGAGAAAGCAACAGAGGGGAGGAATTAAGACTGGCAGGAGAGAAGAAACAGGGGAGGAGGAGGAGAGAAAGGGTAGAGAGGTAGGTGGGGTGCTTGGATTATAGAGTCATAGCTGCCAAAGTGTCTCTTTCAGTGTCTCCTGTCATTTTTGTTTCCAGTTTGGAATCCACGGTCAAGAGAGGAGGAATAACTCACTGTCGCTAATGAAGAGGCAATACTGGAAGAACTGTTTAGAGGTATAATTATTTGATTGGGTGGGAAGTCAAACCCCGCCTGACAATCTTTCTAAACCCCCCAATTCCTCCAGCGCCCCCCGGCCCCCTTGTTCACTGCTTGTTGATTAATGCGGGATGAGGGCGGCCCCTGAAAACAGAAGCTCTCTTCATTGTTGTCACACTGGGGAGATGGAGACGCAAACCGGGGCCAAGGCGACACACACACACACACACACACACACACACACACACACACACACACACACACACACACACACATTTGAACAAAACAGCCTGTTAATTTTGTGTCTGATCATTATAAGACCAGGGGTGTCCAAAGTGTGGCTCGTGGGCCATTTGCACCCCCAGCTGTTTTAATGGCATATTCTAAAAATATGTGTACTAAAATACAGAAAAAGTGGAATAAAAGCGCAAACAGGTGTAGTGTGAATTGATGATTCGAATAACACAAAGCCTACATGGAGGCTGTTTTTTTCTTTTAAAAATATCTATGTACAGTGCGTCCAAAAAAGTATTAACAGCACTTCACTTTTTCCACATTGTGTCATTTTACAGCCTTATTGCAAAATAGAATGAATTCATTTTTGTCCCCAAAATTCTACTATTTTGTGGTACTCATTAAGATAAATTTGGCACCTCGGGTACTACATTTTGTGCCATTTGTTGTGTTTCTTGTGTGCTGGTTAGTGTTGTCCCAATACCAATATTTTGGTACCAGTACCGGTACCAAAATTATATCGATACTTTTCTGTACTTTTCGGTACTTTTCTAAATAAAGGGGACCACGAAAAATTGCATTATTGGCTTTATTTTAACAAAAAATCTTACGGTACATTAAACATATGTTTCCTTTTGCAAGTTTGTCCTTAAATAAAATAGTGAACATAGTAGACAACTTGTCTTTTAGTAGTAAGTAAACAAACAAAGGCTCCTAATTTAGCTGCTGACATATGCAGTAACATGTTGTGTCATTTTCCATTCTATTATTTTGTGAGTGGTAAAAAATGAATTATTAATCTACTTGTTCATTTACTGTTAATATCTGCTTACTTTATTTTTTAACATGTTCTATCTACACTTCTGTTAAAATGTAATACTCATTTGTTCTTCTGTTGTTTGATACTTTACATTAGTTTTGGACGATACCTCAAATTTGGGTATCAATCCGATACCAAGTCGTTACAGGGTTATACATTGTTCATATTCAAAGTCCTCATGTGTCCAGGGACATATTTCCAGAGTTTATAAACATAACATACATTTAAATAAAATGAAATAAGATGTTGTGATGCCCAAAAATATCAACATAATCATAGTAGTATCTACTGTACTTGGTATCATTACAGTGGATGTTAGGTGTAGATCCACCGATGGCGTTTGTTTACATTTTGGCGGACCGGTACTTTTCAGAGGAGGTATAGTACCGAATATGATTCATTGGTATCATGGTACTATACTAATACCGGTACACCGTACAACCCTAGTGCTGGTATGACAATAAAGTTCCTTGAATCTTTGAATCCTTGTGTGCATACTTTTGCGCTATTACAGTTACACGCAACTAATATGATTGCCGTTAAGTATAGTGGTTTTTCAAGCACATACTGATTAGTTATTAATTTATTATCCTCAGAGTGGAAGTGGGGACTGACTCACCAATCAAGGATTGTGCTAAAACTATTTTTCCACATCACATTTTATAGTAAAATATATAACCTCTGTGTGTGTTTGCAGTGGAAAGCGTCCGTGTGCTTGCACAGCCTCCTCCTTGCCTTCCAACTTTACCAGGCTACTAGCAGCAGCAATGCCTGAGCAGTAAAATGTGAACCTCAAAACCATAACCAGGGGTACTATAAAAGCTAACCACGCCTGATAAATACGGGGACATAAATTCCACTGCCTCGCAATATAGGACTCGGATATTGCCGCATCCACTCTGTGTACATAGCATGTTGAGCCATGAAGGAAATGGAGCGGGTATGTCTTGTTTTCTGGGTAAACGTATCTAGTGAAGCAAAACAGGAGTGCATGTGGGTGGGTTCCCCCCCGCAGGCCAACAAGATAACATCACCGTGTGATGTGACCATCTCGTACTAACAAGGCAAACAACCGTCTTCTCCTCACTCCATGTCCTCCAGTTGTCTCTTGAAAGTATATTATTTTCTGACTTCTACCAATGTGGCTGCCAGTCCCAGTTTTGTAAATGTCACTTCTGCTCATTCTTTCACAGCATGCATACGAAACTACATTATATTGGTATGACAATATTCCACCTTGGAATTTGTTTTAAAAGAAATGTAATTGGACACAGTCAAACTGACGTTTGATTACTGGGTAAAGGAATTGTTTTATTCACTGTGGCTTTTTGCATTGGTTTTTTCCCTTTTATTTAAAAGCCTTCTGAAACCCACTACTACCGACCACGCAGTCTGATAGTTAATATATCAATGATGAAATCTTAACATTGCAACACATGCCAATACGGTTAGTAAAGTGCAATTTTACATTTCCCGCGAAATATTCTGCTGAAAACATCTCGGTATGATGACGTTTGCGCGTGACGTCACGGATTGTAGCGGACATATTGGGACACCATTGTGGCCAGCTATTAAGTCGTCTGTTTTCATCGCAAAATTCCACAGTATTGTGGACATCTGTGTTGGTGAATCTTTTGCAATTTGTTTAATGAACAATGAAGACAGCAAAGAAGAAAGCTGTAGGTGGGAAGCGGTGTATTAGCGGCCGGCTGCAGCAACACAACCAGGAAGACTTTGAGTTGGATAGCAGACGCGCTACCGTGAGTACGCAGCTTTGGCTTCCAAACATTTGATCGCTTGCCCGTACGTGCGTACCGCTATGTGCATGTCACATACGTAACTTTGGGGAAATATATGTGCTGTATGAACTTTACGGAGGTGAACGGTACTTTGGGCTGTGGGATTGAGTGTGTTGTGCGGGTGTTTGAGTTGTATTGGTGGGTTATATGGACGGGAGGGGGGAGGTGTTTGTTAGGCAGGATTAATTTGTGGCATATTAAATATAAGCCTGGTTGTGTTGTGGCTAATAGAGTATATATACAGGTATGTCTTGTGTTTATTTACTGTTTTAGTCATTCCCAGCTGAATATCAGGTCCCACCCGCCTCTCACAGCATCTTCCCTATCTGAATCGCTTCCACTGCCCTGTAATCCTTCACTCTCACTTTCCTCATCCACGAATCTTTCATCCTCGCTCAAATTAATGGGGTAATCGTCGCTTTCTCGATCCGAATCGCTCTCGCTGCTGGTGGCCATGATTGTAAACAATGTGCAGATGTGAGGCGCTACACAACCTGTGACGTCACGCTACTTCCGGTACAGGCAAGGCTTTTTTATCAGCGACCAAAAGTTGCAAACTTTATCGTCGATGTTCTCTACTAAATCCTTTCAGCAAAAATATGGCAATATCGCGAAATGATCAAGTATGACACATACATAGAATGGACCTGCTATCCCCGTTTAAATAAGAACATTTAATTTCAGTAGGCCTTTAAGGACAACGGTAGTTTTGAGTAGATGCAAATAGAACACTGCCTCAGTGTATTCAGCAGATGACACTGTGTTGAAAAAAGTCACTTCTTCCCTTGCACAGGTTAGAAAAGTGGTTATAAAAACAGAAATCAAGGAGAAATAGTGGCAAAAAGATACTCAAGTATACTACTACTACCTGTATTTATTTGTAATATCTAGTTGCATTTACCCTAATTGAGAATATTATAGAAACACATCTGAATACAACCTGAATATAACATACTGTATTAGGGGACCATAGATGATGCGCTAGCTGTTCAAAGTCGGGACGCGGGGTGGACCACTCTTCTGTGCATCAGTTGGGGACGTCACTGCGCCGCTGACTTTTCCCCACTCAGGATGATCCCCTGCTGGCCCCACTATGGACTGGACTCTCACACTATTAACTAGATCCACTCGACGTCCATCGCACTGGTCGCCCATGGGGGGTCCCCACATCTGCGGTCCCCTCCAAAGTTTCTCATTGTTTCCCATTGGGTTGAGTTTTTTCTTGCCCTGATGTGGGATCTAAGCCGAGGATGTCGTTGTGGCTTGTGCAGCCCTTTGAGACACTCGTGATTAAGGGCTATATAAATAAACTTTGATTGATTGATTGATTTTTGAGACAAAAAACACATGTTTTTACTGGTGGCTTGCAATTCGAAAATATATATATTTCTTAGATGCACATCAGTTGTCTAATGACCCTGCTTCATAGATCACTATTATCTTAACATCATTATCCATGCATCAATCCATTTCCTACTGACAATGCTTTATCTGTTGTTTGCAAACAACCTTTGAGACCCTGTCTTTGAGACTGGTGTGTGTGTGCGTGACAGGAAGCTTGTTTTGGGATAAATTGTTTGGTTAGCACGTAACCTCTAGACCAGTGGTTCTTAACCTGGGTTCGATCGAACCCTAGGGGTTCGGTGAGTCGGCCTCAGGGGTTCGGCAGAGCCTCCGCCACGGAGGTAAAGACACATCCGACTTATCGTGTAAAATAAAAACTTCTCCCTATCAGCGTATTATGGATACCCCCAAACAATGTTCCCTCTAATTTTCCATCTGATTTGCTGGTTGTTTGATTGATCGATTGAAACTTTTACTAGCAGATTGCAAACGAAGAGAATACATTTTATGAAATGGTACAGTTTACACAGTACAGTACATATTCCGTACCATTGACCACTAAATGGTAACACCCGAATAAGTTTCTCAACTTGTTTAAGTCAGGGTCCACGTTAATCAATTCATGGTAATGTGTGTAAGGTGTGTAATTTGTTTTGAGTTCATGCACTGTGTTGGTTTTGTTCTTTGAACAAGGTGATGTTCATGCACGGTTCATTTTGTGCACCAGTAAAAAAACATATAACTTTTTCTTGAATTTGAAAAAAAAAACCATTTAATTTTTCACTAAAGAAGGGTTTGGTGAATGCGCATATGAAACTGGTGGGGTTCGGTACCTCCAACAAGGTTAAGAACCACTGCTCTAGACTTATAAAACGTCATTTTCCATCTTATTTGTCGGGGAAAAAAATAGGGCTGTCAAAAATAATGATTTAACTCATGCGATTAATCACAAAAAATGATCGCATTAATCATTGACTGCACACGCTCCTTGGATGTGTCCAAATAAAGTTAAAGTTAAAGTTAAAGTACCACCGATATAGTCACACACACACTAGGTGTGGTGAAATTACCCTCTGCATTTGACCCATCCCCTTGTTCCACCCCCTGGGAGGTGAGGGGAGCAGTGAGCAGCAGCGGTGGCCGCCCTCGAGAATCATTTTGGTGATTAAACCCCCAATTCTAACCCTTGATGCTGAGTGCCAAGCAGGGAGGTAATGGGCCCCATTTTTATAGTCTTTGGTATGACTCGGCCGGGGTTTGAACTCACGGCCTACCGATCTCAGGGCGGACACTGTTGGGCTTTTTTATAAATTGATAAAGGGACAAGCGGTAGAAAATGGAAGGATGGATATTAATTATGCAAGTGAGTAATACCTGGGATTAAGCATGGTTAATCCAAATTCCAAAAACAAATACTGTATTTTTCGGACTATAAATCGCAGTTTTTTTCATAGTTTGGCCGGGGGTGCGACTTATAGTCAGGAGCGATTTATGTGTGAAATTATTAACACATTACCGTAAAATATCAAATAATATTATTTAGCTCATTCACGTAAGAGACTAGACGTATAAGATTTCATGGGATTTAGCGATTAGGAGTGACAGATTGTTTGGTAAACGTATAGCATGTTCTATATGTTATAGTTATTTGAATGACTCTTACCATAATATGTTACGTTAACATACTAGGCACGTTCTCAGTTGGTTATTTATGCGTCATATAACGTACACTTATTCAGCCTGTTGTTCACTATTCTTTATTTATTTTAAATTGCATTTCAAATGTCTATTCTTGGTGTTGGGTTTTATCAAATACATTTCCCCCAAAAATGCGACTTATACTCTAGTGCGACTTATATATGTTTTTTCCTTCTTTATTATGCATTTTCGGCTGGTGCGACTTATACTCCGAAAAATACGGTAATCATTTGACAGTACTATTAAAATATAGCCTTATGTTTGGGACAATATGTTTTTTAGTAAAATCAAATACTGAGTTAAAATTGAAAAATAACAAATTGTTATTTAATTCCAAAAAAAAAAAACTTTTTAAACTTTTGGTAGTTTTTTTGTTTTTTTTCCGCTTCACACAAAAACATCTCTTACAATAATTTACACTAAAAGTCTACCTTTAGTCATCTTATAACCTGAGGTCAATAATTGAGTTATGTTTCATATTGCTTTGCCTGAAGGAATGTCTCTTTACAAGCAAGTCTTATTTTATGACATTTTTGGTGCATACGAGAAGCTTGGCCGGTCTGTCTGCCTCTAAATGGACCGTGTCAAAAGTCCACCTGAAGATAAAGGAGTTGTGAAAGTCATCCATCTACGTCCGCCCCTGCACTCCCAAGTGGCTTTGTGAGAAATACCCTCATCCCAGTGTGAGCGGCAGGCCAAGAAAGGAGAGAAATGTAAGATTTAAGAATGGGCGTCCTTACCATGTATGTTCGACATGAGGGGTTGAAAGCGTTTGTCCCGCACACAAACAAGGTGTCATCGTTTTGCTGCAGGAGTACTTTGATGAAATTGTGACACTCGTCCTGCAGCAGATAGAAAGAAAAGAGACATTTGTCTTTTTTTTTTTTATAATTGACACGTTCACGCTAAGAGGCAAGTGTGCTCCAAAGAAAGGTTCTGTGGTTGAAATGACAGGCTGGTTCCATTCTTAAAGTGCACCATTTAGACCTGGTAGCAGAACGACAGGCATGTAATCATGACACCGAGCATTTCCTCCCGGTACGTCAAGACATGTTTACTGCTGATTTTTAATGGCAGTGCTGGGTTTTCAACCCAACGATATTGAAAGCAAAGGAGATTATTGTACAGTAAATCCAGAGAAAATACAATCAGGCTGCCATTTGATAGAAAGATTATCACTAATGTGCACTATAAATTGTGACAGATGAAGGTTTTACGGAGCGCAGGGAATGTGTTATTGCACCTGCAGGCAGTATGTTTGTGTGTCTACAATGTAAGTGTGTGTGTTTCTACCTTGTGCTTTCCTTTCATCCGGCATGTATCCACATCTGCTTGCCTGGACTTCCACGTCATTTTCTGTAGGTAAAACATAATACATTAGGTGGGATCAACATGTTATCGGATTCAACAGTTTAATACTAATCTGATGAAATACAAGAGCTGTATTAAAAATACCAACGTTACAAAGATAAAAATCCTTGTTTATGAATTGATTGACGCTTGTATTTAATAACAATTTTTGGGAACTTGAATGGGCGTTAAAATGGACCCCACTTTAAACCACATCATCATGCCCATCCAATGAGTTAAGCCAGACACAATAATGATGTTAGTGAGAAATTCCCTTACATAGAACTGGATGAAATGTCAAGGCATATACTGTATTATATATAAATATATATAAATAAAAGTTTGGACCCACCTTCTCATTCAATGTGTTTTCTTTATATTCATGACTATTTACATTGTAGATTGTCACTGAAGGCATCACAACTATGATTGAACACACGTGGAGTTATGTACTTAACAAAAAAAGGTGAAATAACCGAAAACATGTTTCATATTGTAGTTTCTTCAAAATAGCCACCCTTTGCTCTGATTACTGCTTCGCACATTCTTGGCATTCTCTCGATGAGCTTCAAGAGGTGTCAGAGTTTTGAGTCTTTTCTTGTGGGGAAAACAACTTGCCATGGCTTTGAACCTGATATTTCCATAAGGTAGACTTTCTTTTGTCCATATCTGCTCGCTTGTGGCTCATCAGTATCAAGTAAACTGCAGCCAAGTTACCCCTGCTACGGCACGACTCGTGGGTCAAAAAGAATGTCTGTCACCCGTTAAAAAAATGTGTGCCGTTTTTTTTATTTATATATATTTATACTGTATATATATATATATATATATATATATATATATATATATATATATATATATATATATATATATATATATATATATATATATATATATATATATTTTTTTTATTTTATTTTTTTTTTTGGGTGTATATTTGTGTGGCCATTAATAAAGTTTGTGATTCTGAAATATAAATTTAACAAAATGTTATAATCTCTTTAAAATGTAATATTTATCATACATTTTTATTAACATGAGTTGGTGTTGAAAATGGACCCCCACCTAAAATAGTAAATAAACTATGAAATAATGAGGGCTAAAACACCTTAATGTTCATCCAGGTGGAAAAGTGAAAATGTAACAACTCTATTAGAATCAGAAAAATAACATATAATGTTTATAAATAGTTTTACTAGTTTTACTTCAATATTACTGAATTCAATTGTAAAATAAAGATCTTGATAATTCGATGCGTTCAATGCCTGTATTTAATTGAGCAGAATATTTTAGAATGAAGGGTGTATTCATATGAGAGCTGTCTAATATTTTGGCTACCTTATTTAGCTACAGGAGACTCTGAAAATATTAGAAACACCTTTCAGTGTGATGCGGTTAAGTACTCCACCACTGGAAACTGACTCTGAAGTGAGATCGCTGTGTAAAAAAGCAATTAACTCTCAACACGGATCAGCTATCTGTTTTCCCCCTTAGCCTTACAGTAGGAGAATTGACACTGACCCTGGATCAGTATGAGGTGTACAGAGCCCACCCCGGGGATTGAAGCTCGAAAAAGTACTGTCTTATTAAGATAGTGGGATGTCAGTAGCACTTTAGACAGTAATGGCTGTTTCTTTAGTCATTTTTAGTGGACAGTAAATCTGCCATATAAGCTATACACGGACTACTCTAAAGTGCAACATTTCTGTCTTATTAACCCCTGAAAACATACAAAAAAAAAACAGTTTCTCAAAGGTGAGGGTTGTATTTTCTTAAGATACTAATATGTATATATATATATATATATATATATATATATATATATATATATATATATATATATATATATATATATATATATATATATATATATATATATATATATACCCATCCATTTTCTGCCGTTTGTCCTATACGGGGTCGCGGGGGGTGCTGGAGCCTAACCCAGCTGCACATGGGCGGTACACCCTGGACAAGTCGCCACCTCATCACAGGGCCAACACAGATAGACAGACAACATTCACACTCACATTCACACACTAGGGCCAATTTAGTGTTGCCAATCAACCTATCCCCAGGTGCATGTCTTTTATAGTAAAACCTATAAATTCCTTTAACGGCACAAATGTTTTAATCAAGCGATTAACGCGCTCGAGCGATTCCGTAGTGTGAGGAAGTTTAATGGCGTCCAGTCACTGTTGAGCCACAAGCGGGAAAATAGCGAGCAGAAATGCACAATGAAAAGGTAACAATTTAGAAATCCGATATCCAAAGCCATGAAAAGTCGTTCTCCCGCCAATACTAGACCATTTTATCTTTATCTAGGCATGACATCTTTATAATGTTTTAGTTTTGTCGTCAAACATGTCAAGACACCTTCTCAAATCAGTCACAGTTCCAGTTTCACATTAAAAGCACACCGCGTCACATCCGCTACAGTAACAAGATGACAAATATATTTCAATACAATTATGCTTTGAATGTTAAAGATGTTTTGATGTAATTTGTGATCGTTCTACCTACATAAATGTTTGTACATTAGTTGAGGATTATACTGTAGAGGAGGACATTTTGTGGCACATATTCTTTTAACAACATGCTCTGATGGATAGTCCTCAACGACAGAATGTTCATCAGGCTGAATATCACACATTTTTGATCATTTGAGAACGTTCAGACATTGTCATGCAGCAAAACAAATATGACTAACTTGTATAACATGTAATGTACAGAATATCAGAAGCATTTATTCAGGTAGAAATGTCACATTTGACATTACCGAACATCTTTGACAAACAAATCATGATCGTAACAATCCACATTTTGTGTTATTAATGTGTGAAACTGGTATCTAAACATGGAAGGGTAGCTCCTCCTCTGAATGCAAGAGATTCTACAGCAAGAATACAAATTCTGTATTCCTACAAAATATATAAAATCTGGCAAAATAACAACGCACTGCAGGTATTTTTTAAAATTCTCATTAAAAGTGTGTTTATGTCCTTTTTGTGTTGAGCTGTTTAAAAACAATTAGTGTCTATAAAACAGTTCGCTTTTGTCAACATATTGAAAATTATCAGTCGAGGTTACACCTATGAATGACGAAAAATTATATATGTCTCTGATTAATCATGATTAATTTTGAGACAACTATGAACATGGTGATTAATCGGGATTAAATATTTTAATCATTTGACAGCCCTAATATATATATATATATATATATATATATATATATATATATATATATATATATATATATATATATATATATATATATATATATATATATATATATACATACATATATATACATATATATATATAATAGAAAAAACAAGCTATTTCATCCCTACAAGCCTGTTTCGCAGGTTTCCCTGCACGTTGGGGGATGTTTTTAGTGTCATATATATATATATATATATATATATATATATATATATATATATATATATATATATATATAGTGTATGTATGTATATATATATATATGTGTAAATATAAGTGTATATATATATATGTATATATATATATTTATATATATACATATGTGTGTGTGTATATACGTGTATATATGTATACACACATATATATATATATGTGTATCTATTTACACATATATATACATACACACACATATATATACACTTATATATGTATACATATATGTGTGTGTATATAGATACACATATATAAACATATATATATATATATATATATATATATATATATATATATATATATATATATATATATATATATATATATATATACATATATATATATATGTATATATATATAAACACACACATATATACACATATATATGCATGTATATATGCATGTATTTGTATACATATACATAAATATATATATATATATATAGTGTATGTATGTATATATATGTGTAAATATAAGTGTATATATATATATGTATATATATATATTTATATATATATACATATGTGTGTGTGTATATACGTGTATATATGTATACACACATATATATATATATGTGTATCTATTTACACATATATATACATACACACACATATATATACACTTATATGTGTATACATATATGTGTGTGTATATAGATACACATATATAAACATATATATATATATATATATATATATATATATATATATATATATATATATATATATATATATATACATATATATATATATATGTATATATATAAACACACACATATATATACACATATATATGCATGTATATATGCATGTATTTGTATATATATACATAAATATATATATATATATATATATATATATATATATATATATATATATATATATATATATATATATATATATATATATATATATATATACTACCGTTCAAAAGTTTGGTGTCACATTGAAATGTCCTTATTTTTGAAGGGAAAGCACTGTACTTTTCAATGAAGATAACTTTAAACTAGTCTTAACTTTAAAGAAATACACTCTATACATTACTAATGTGGTAAATGACTATTCTAGCTGCAAATGTCTGGTTTTTGGTGCAATATCTACATAGGTGTATAGAGGCCCATTTCCAGCAACTATCACTCCAGTGTTCTAATGGTACAATGTGTTTGCTCATTGGCTCAGAAGGCTAATTGATGATTAGAAAACCCTTGTGCAATCATGTTCACACATCTGAAAACAGTTTAGCTCGTTACAGAAGCTACAAAACTGACCTTCCTTTGAGCAGATTGAGTTTCTGGAGCATCACATTTGTGGGGTCAATTAAACGCTCAAAATGGCCAGAAAAAGAGAACTTTCATCTGAAACTCGACAGTCTATTCTTGTTCTTAGAAATGAAGACTATTCCACAAAATTGTTTGGGTGACCCCAAACTTTTGAACGGTAGTGTATATACAAATAGATGTTGGCTGACTGTGCATCTGTGCTAGCCAACAAAACATGTCCCATATCAACACTCGCTTCCGCTTTCATTGTCACACACAATCAGTCAAAACCGTGCGACAAACACACACACACACACACACTGACGTACACAGTGTGGCTCCTGAGTGGTACACCGGGATCACTGGCCATTATACTCCATGTTTGGGGCTGATTAAAGCCTGGTCATCCATCAGCGTCTCCCACCAGCCTTTCATGTTGAGGTTGTTCTCATTAAGGCCCATTGGCTGAGCTTTGACGTAGCGGCGGCGGGCTAACACGCTATAGTTTCAGTTGTGTTTGCATGCATTACTCTAAGGTTGCAACTAAGGGATCCTCTTCCTTTGTGCTTCTCATTTTTCCCTTTGCCACCAACCACCCCCTTTGCTTCCGATATGAGTGTGGATGACGCAGGTGCTCGCTCGCTGATTGATTGGATAAGCTACTTAACAAGGTCACCGTGGCACGCAGGGCAAGCTCATGTGCATACGTAACACACACACACACACACACATGACAGGTGATTAGGATTACGTCGTCGGCCGCAGAAAAAGACGTCCTGGTCTTGCTCACCTTACTGAAAAAGATCTCGTCACCAGTGGCGGTGTCCGTGTCCACTGTGTATATGTGATCCCTGTTACAGAGACACAGAGAGAGAGAGAGAGATATAAGAGGTCAGGCAGTCAAAAATCCAACAAACAATAAATCTATTGCTAGCTCTGCCATTCCCCCTGCAGGCAGAAAACGTCCTAAAAATGTGTAAACTTTGTTCAAACTTAAAAAAAAAGTGACAATAAACAAAAAGAGGCCAGAGCTATTTGCTCTGTCAGACAGAAACAGTCAACAAAGCGTTGGAGTGCTGTGGCGCAGGGCAGCGGGGACAAAAGCCTTTTTGTCCCAGAGGAAGGGCGCCACTGGGGGGGAGGAGGGGAGGCGGCGAGACAAGAGGTGCCAAGTCACTCAGAGCTGTTCAGGTCAATTAAGCTCAGTGTTTGAGCTACAGGAAATCTATAGCAACACTCATTACAGCTCAGACTTCAAGATTTATGTGCGTGTGTGTGTGTTTAAGCCTGAACATTTACGAGCCTCTCCTGCCTGTTCGCACACTACACAAAATCATCAAAAGTGTCAGGACACAAGGCCAATACTACAACATGTTTTGTTCCTCCATGCATTTGTTAGGTCAGAGGTCACCTAAGAGAAGGCCTGCTGTCTTAATCTCTGTTCTAGGTAATTCCAAAGGTGTTTGACTGGCTTTAGGTCAAGGCAATTCAACTGGCACTCCGGGGCCCAAATTCGGCCTGCGAATGACAGTGAGTTTAATTTTTTTTTTAATGTACATTTTGTAGCATGTTCCTAAAAACACTACCCTGCTTTCACATATATATATATATATATATATATATATATATATATATATATATATATATATATATATATATATATATATATATATATATATATATATATATATATATATATATATATATATATATATATATATATATATACGGTAAATGGGTTGTACTTGTATAGCGCTTTTCTACCTTTTTTTTTAAGGAACTCAAAGCGCTTTGACACTATTTCCACATTCACCCATTCACACACACACATTCACACACTGATGGCGGGAGCTGCCATGCATGGCACTAACCAGGCCCATCAGGAGCAAAGGTGAAGTTTCTTGCTCAAGGACACAACGGACGTGACTAGGATGGTAGAAGGTGGGGATTGAACCAGTAACCCTCAGATTGCTGGCACGGCCACTCTCCCAACTTCGCCACGCCGTCCCCCAATATATATATATATATATATATATATATATATATATATATATATATATATATATATATATATATATATATATATATATATATATATATATATATATATATATATATATATATTATATATATATAGTTCAAACATTAAATATCTTGTCCTTGCAGTCTATTCAATTGAATATAAGTTGAAAAGGATTTGCAAATCATTGTATTTTGTTTTTATTTACGAATTACACAATGTGACAACTTCACTGGTTTTGGGTTTTGTGTATATATATATATATATATATATATATATATATATATATATATATATATATATATATATATATATATATATATATATATATATATATATATATATATATATATATATATATATATATACATATATATATATATATATATATATATTTTTTTTTTTATTTATTTATTTATTTATTTTTTTTTGCAGTAGGTCATTGAAAAAAGCAGATACTCAGGAATATACAAAAAAAGAATAGTGAAGAGAAAAGTGGAGTCCCCCCCAGGTTCTTAGTTTTCTGGAAATGTGCCCAAATTTAGTTGAAAAGCCCTGCTTTAGGTCATCCAAGCATGTCTTTATGGACCCTGCTTGCTATACTAAAAACACAGGTGTGGTGTTTTCATATGAAAAAAATTGTGGGGCACCAACCACAGCAGACATGAAATAGTCTCTCGGCGACTCATTATCCATTACAGTATATATACATATACTGTATATATATATATATATACACTACCGTTCAAAAGTTTGGGGTCACCCAAACAATTTTGTGGAATAGCCTTCATTTCTAAGAACAAGAATAGACTGTCGAGTTTCAGATGAAAGTTCTCTTTTTCTGGCCATTTTGAGCGTTTAATTGACCCCACAAATGTGATGCTCCAGAAACTCAATCTGCTCAAAGGAAGGTCAGTTTTGTAGCTTCTGTAACGAGCTAAACTGTTTTCAGATGTGTGAACATGATTGCACAAGGGTTTTCTAATCATCAATAAGCCTTCTGAGCCAATGAGCAAACACATTGTACCATTAGAACACTGGATTGATAGTTGCTGGAAATGGGCCTCTATACACCTATGTAGATATTGCACCAAAAACCAGACATTTGCAGCTAGAATAGTCATTTACCACATTAGCAATGTATAGAGTGTATTTCTTTAAAGTTAAGACAAGTTTAAAGTTATCTTCTTTTCTAAAAATAAGGACATTTTAATGTGACCCCAAACTTTTGAACGGTAGAGTATATATATATATATATATATATATATATATATATATATATATATATATATATATATATATATATATATATATATATTGAAATGTCCTTATTTTTGAAGGAAAATCACTGTACTTTTCAATGAAGATAATTTTAAACTAGTCTTAAATTTAAAGAAATACACTCTATACATTGCTAATGTGGTAAATGACTATTCTAGCTGCAAATGTCTGGTTTTTGGTGCAATATCTACATAGGTGTATAGAGGCCCATTTCCAGCAACTATCACTCCAGTGTTCTAATGGTACAATGTGTTTGCTCATTGGCTCAGAAGGCTAATTGATGATTAGAAAACCCTTGTGCAGTCATGTTCACACATCTGAAAACAGTTTAGCTCGTTACAGAAGCTACAAAACTGACCTTCCTTTGAGCAGATTGAGTTTCTGGAGCATCACATTTGTGGGGTCAATTAAACGCTCAAAATGGCCAGAAAAAGAGAACTTTCATCTGAAACTCGACAGTCTATTTTTGTTCTTAGAAATGAAGGCTATTCCACAAAATTGTTTGGGTGACCCCAAACTTTTGAACGGTAGTATATATATATATATATATATATATATATATATATATATATATATATATATATATATATATATATATATATATATATATATATATATATATATATATATATATATATATATATATATATATATATATATGTATGTATGTATATACACACATTTCTTGCATTTTTATCATTATTTTTATTATAATTTTTACATGTGCTCAGCTACTTGTTGGTACAGTAGGCCAAATTTGAAAGCTACAAAATCTTGGTCAGAATTAAGATAATTATATTTCCTTAGGAAATACCTCAGGCAGCAAAGAATGGACAGCGAGAATCGGCAAATTAAAGCTGGATCTATTGTAAAAAAAAATGGAAACCATGTGTCCCATTACTTTTGTTCACATAGAGTAGACCCAGCAGCAGGTCATATGGAAAAGGTACACCTATTTATCATAAAAAATTAGGAATCAGACATCCAGAGACGAGGGTGGGCGATGGGGGTTGCCATTTGGACACAGAAAACCTGTGGTGGCCGTGCAGGGGCACTGTAACCACTTTAATTAGCCGAAAATTAGCTGTTGAATGTGTTTTTAATCAAAGTGCGTATACGAGCACAGTCGTCAAAGCCACATCTTAATTACGTACCAGCTCCCAAACCTGCGCTCTGCCTGCCCGTCCTGCCTTGCTGTCTCATTAACTAAATCTAATAAAGTCTTTGGAGGGACAGGCAGCTTGAAATTAATCCACTTATATCACTTTCTTGGGAGGAAGTGGTCGCTGGGAGGATGGGGTGGGAGGGGTTCTCCGCAAGGATGCAAACCAGTCTACTGTGCATTATCATCTTTGACGCCTAAATTGAATAATTAATCTCGGAGAGCGGTGGAAATTAGGGAAGCATGGCTGCTGCTCGGGGAAAGGACATATTCCCATGGAGGTAAAAAGCTCATTCTCATCTTGTCACAGCTGGAATTAAGCAGTTGTCACTAATTTGCACTTGTAAGGAGAAAAGGGAAGAAGAAAATCAACTCGAGATGCATCCTGTGTCCTTTCCATGTTCATGAAAAATATTTGAACATGACCATGTAATCAAACAAAGGGTTTTTCATTGCAACAGTTTTAACTAATCGATCGGTTTAAAGGCCTACTGAAACCCACTACTACCGACCACGCAATCTGATAGTTTATATATCAATGATGAAATCTCAACATTGCAACAGATGCCAATACGGCCGGGTTAAATTAGTAAAGTGCAATTTTAAATTTCCCGTGAAATATCCTGCTGAAAACGTCTCGGTATGATGACGTTTGCGCGTGACGTCACGGATTGTAGCGGACATTTTGGGACACCATTGTGGCCAGCTATTAAGTCGTCTGTTTTCATCACAAAATTCCACAGTATTCTGGACATCTGTGTTGGTGAATCTTTTGCAATTTGTTTAATGAACAATGAAGACAGCAAAGAAGAAAGCTGTAGGTGGGAAGCGGTGTATTAGCGGCCGGCTGCAGCAACACAAACATGTAGAGAACTGGGACAACAGAGACTCTTACCAGGAGGACTTTGAGATGGATACGCGCTACCGTGAGTACGCAGCTGCGGCTTCCAAACATTTGATCGCTTGCCCGTACGTGCGTGCCGCTATGTGCATGTCACGTACGTGACTTTGGGGAAATATATGTGCTGTATGAACTTTGCGGAGGTGAACGGTACTTTGGGCTGTGGGATTGAGTGTGTTGTGCGAGTGTTTGATTTGTATTGGCGGTAATATGGACGGGAGGGGGGAGGTGTTTATTATGCAGAATTAATTTGTGGCATATTATATATAAGCCTGGTCGTGTTGTGGCTAATAGAGTATATATATGTCTTGTGTTTATTTACTGTTTTAGTCATTCCCAGCTGAATATCCGGTCCCACCCGCCTCTCACAGCATCTTCCCTATCTTAATCGCTTCCACTGCCCTCTAATCCTTCACTCTCACTTTCCTCATCCACAAATCTTTCATCCTCGCTCAAATTAACGGGATAATCGTCGCTTTCTCGGTCCGAATCGCTCTCACGGCTGGTGGCCATGATTTTAAACAATGTGCAGATGTGAGGAGCTCCACAACCTGTGACGTCACGCTCCTTCCGGTACAGGCAAGGCTTTTTTATCAGCGACCAAAAGTTGCACACTTTATCGTCGATGTTCTCTACTAAATCCTTTCAGCAAAAATATGGCAATATTGCGAAATGATCAAGTATGACACATAGAATGGACCTGCTATCCCCGTTTGAATAAGAAAATCTCATTTCAGTAGGCCTTTAATGTCCAGGCTGCCTGAGGGCTGTTTTCTTGTTGCTTCTGATGTTTCTGTCACCTCACTGCAGTAAATGTTATCATTGAAAATGGATACATCCATCCATCCATCCATATTCCCTTCGGGGTCGCGGGGGGTGCTGGAGCCTATCTCAGCTACAATCGGGCGGAAGGCGGGGTACACCCTGGACAAGTCGCCACCTCGTCGCAGGGCCAACACAGATAGACAGACAACATTCACACTCACATTCACACACTAGGGCCAATTTAGTGTTGCCAATCAACATATCCCCAGGTGCATGTCTTTGGTAGTGGATGGATGCAATGATACAAAAAACCTAAAAATAATCAGTGGAAATGAGGGTTAATAAAATGACGGTGATGGATGACATCAATATCTTCTTCAATTATTTTTCTTCCAGCTCACTAAATTGCTCCTTCAACTTCCAATGAAATATCCCCACTTTATATACAATAAAAAGACACATCAAATGCGATTAAATCAGAGGATCGCTTGGCAAGATTTATTGCGATCCTGTGGCTTCTTTTACTGCCTGCAATTTTAAACTTGCTCATGAGCAATATGTAATTGAATGTGCCGTAAATTTGTAGCTTTGCTCGCCTTTCCACGGGGGCCAAAGGCCTTTGAAGGCAGACGCAGGAGTCTTCTCCAGAGGAGATTAGTATGAGCCAAGAACATGAGGCATCTCTTATACATCCTGATTGGGGATGGAGGAGTAGGACAATGGAGCGGCTGTGTCAACACACATTCTGAACTGACATGAACTCACCACAACAGTGGACGATTACACAAACAACCATGCCCTCGTTCCCCTTTTCCCCAGTCTGCACCTGAACACATACAGTGGAACCTCTAAGACAGGGGTCACCAACGCGGTGCCCGCGGGCACCAGGTAGCCCGTAAGGACCAGATGAGTAGCCCGCTGGCCTGTTCTAAAAATAGCTGAAATAGCAGCACTTACCAGTGAGCTGCCTCTATTTTTTTAATTGTATTTATTTACTAGAAAGCTGGTCTCGCTTTGCTCGACATTTTTAATTCTAAGAGAGACAAAACTCAAATAGAATTTGAAAATCCAAGAAAATATTTTAAAGACTTGGTCTTCACTTGTTTAAATAAATTCATAAATTGTTTTACTTTGCTTCTTATAACTTTCAGAAAGACAATTTTAGAGAAAAAATACAACCTTAAAAATGATTTTAGGATTTTTAAACACATATACCTTTTTACCTTTTAAATTCCTTCCTCTTCTTTCCTGACAATTTAAATCAATGTTCAAGTAAATTTATGTTTTTTATTGTAAAGAATAATAAATAAATTTTTATTTAATTCTTCATTTTAGCTTCTGTTTTTTCGACGAAGAATATTTGTGAAATATTTCTTCAAACGTATCATGATTAAAATTCCAAAAAATTATTCTGGCAAATCTAGAAAATCTGTAGATTCAAATTTAAATTTCAAAGTCTTTTGAATTTCTTTTAAAATTTTTGTTCTGGAAAATCTAGAAGAAATAATGATTTGTCTTTGTTAGAAATATAGCTTGGTCCAATTTGTTATATATTCTAACAACATGTAGATTGGATTTTAACCTATTGAAAACATGTCATCAAAATTCTAAAATTAATCTTAATCAGGAACATTTACTAATGATGTTCCATAAAAAGATTCGAATTAGCTAGTTTTTCTCTTCTTTTTTTCGGTTGAATTTTGAATTTTAAAGAGTCGAAATTGAACATAAACTATGTTTCAAAATTTAATTGTCATTTTTTTCGTGTTTTCTCCTCTTTTAAACCGTTCAATTAAGTGTAAATATCATTAATTATTAATAATAACATAGAGTTAAAGGTAAATTCAGCAAATTGGCTATTTCTGGCAATTTATTTAAGTATGTATCAAACTGGTAGCCCTTCGCATTAATCAGTACCCAAGAAGTAGCTCTTGGTTTCAAAAAGGTTGGTGACCCCTGCTCTAAGATAAAACAAGATGCTGGTCAACGTCTGTATGTCTTGGAGCAACACACAATAAGGTCTCTGGATCTGGCCTGGAGGCTTCAAGTTTGACAACTGTGTTGTTTTACAATGGCAACAACTTTTACCTTATAGTGTTCAAATGGGTTCAGGTCTAGAGACATCCTTGGCCACTGCATCACATTCATCTTTCTCAGCAGGACACTTGTCATCTTTGTATGTGTTTTTTAGCTTGTTATCATGTCTGAAAACTCCACAGTTTTCCAAAGAAGGGACTCATGCTCTGCTTCACGATGTCATAGTCCATGTTAGAATTCATGTTTCCCTGTACTTACACAGCCCTAAATCATGCCACTACCACCATCATGCACAATTATCTTGCTACTATTGCCAGCTATTTGGACAATAATAGCTGTGTGGTAACTCCTTTTCAGTGGATAGTAAATCAATATTGCTGATGGACGGCTTGGCAGCGCCCGAAGAGCTGCAGCCTGCCACCGTGGCCCCACTCCCTCCCCTCTGTTGCTAGATATCTCGAGATGTATGTTGTAATACAAAGTATGTATATATGCTTTGCTATGGAGGTTTTTTTTCCCACTCCAGAGCCCAGTCTAGATTGTATTTTTTTTACTCATCCTTCCCCAGAGTTTACCTTTTTCTCATCTTTTACAGGGAGCCTTGTGGCGACCCATCAGCGTTCCTGTTCTGTAACCCTGTACACTGTTTGTTTGTCTAATCTTGAACGGGTTTGTGCTGAAAACAAAGTTTTGTTGTACTTGTGCAATTACAATAAAGACCTACCTACCTACCTACCTTACCTATTGCTATAGGACAGTGGTTCTTAACCTGGGTTCGATCGAACCCTAGGGGTTCGGCGGAGGTAAAAACACACCGGACTCATCGTATAAATACAAACTTCTCCCTATCGGTGTATTACGGATACGGCAACAGCTGACTGGTTTGCAGATGTGTAATTTGTTGTGAGTTTATGCACTGTGTTGGTTTTGTTGTTTGAACAAGGTGATGTTCATGCACAGTTCATTTTGTGCACCAGTAAAAAAACATGGTAACACTTTAGTATGGGGAACATATTCACCATTGATTAGTTGCTTATTAACATGCAAATTAGTAACATATTGGCTCTTAACTAGTCATTATTAAGTACTTATTAATGCCTTATTCGGCATGGCCTTATTATAACCCTAACCCTCTAACCCTGACCCTAACCTTAACCAAATAACTCTAAATTTAGTCTTTATTACCGTATTTTTCGTAGTATAAGTCGCTCCGGAGTATAAGTGGCAACGGCTGAAAATGCATAATAAAGAAGGAAAAAAACATATATAAGTCGCACTGGAGTATAAGTCGCATTTTTTGGGGAAATTTATTTGATAAAACCCAACACCAAGAATAGACATTTGAAAGGCAATTTAAAATAAATATAGAATAGTGAACAACAGGCTGAATAAGTGTACGTTATATGACGCATAAATAATCAACTGAGAATGTGCCTCGTATGTTAACGTAACATATTATGGTAAGAGTCATTCAAGAAACTATAACATATAGAACATGCTACACGTTTACCAAACAATCTGTCACTCCTAATCGCTAAATCCCATGAAATCTTATACGTCTAGTCTCTTACGTGAATGAGCTAAATAATATTATTTGATATTTTACGGTAATGTGTTAATAATTTCACACATAAGTCGCTCCTGAGTATAAGCCGCACCCCCGGCCAAACTATGAAAAAAACTGTGACTTATAGTCTGAAAAATTCGGTACTTAGAATATGTTCCCCTAGTGTTCAAATAACTCTAAATTAAGTCCTTGTTACTTATAATATGTTCCCCATACTAAAGTGTTACCAAAAACATAATTGTGTCTTGAATTAAAAAAAAAATTAAAAAAAATGTTTCACTAAAGAAGGGTTCGGTGAATGTGCATATGAAACTGGTGGGGTTCGGTACCTCCAACATGGTTAAGAACCACAGCTATAGGAGCTTTACACTGACTACTCTGAAGCATAAAACAATTAATAATTATTTAGTATTGTCCTCCGAGAAGATACTGCAATAAAAAGGTTTCTGAAATGTGAACGATGTAGCCACTTTTTTGAGATGCCGTACATTTGGGGCACCAACAAGAACATCTGGTGCCCCCGAAATGTGTTTTGTTGACTGATAATCATGTGATTACATTATTTCAAGTGCCAGTATGCTATGTAATATAGATTAAAACATAGAGGGTATTCAGTAGGGAGATGTGGGCATAGTAGAATTCATCCAGAAATCATTTAATAATGGCAGCATTTACCATTGGATAAGTGAGCAACACTGGCTTCCAGTTTGAGTCATCCGCTGTGGGCTTCCCGTTTCCCGAAATTCATTAATATAAAAGTGCGAGTAGGATGGAAGGCATGTCAAACTTCTTTCAAGACACAAATATGGCACTATTGTGAAGGACAGCAGGGACAAGATGAATGATGGTGGCGGGACAAAGGTGACGTAGCTTGACATGAAACCAAGGACGGCCATGAGAACACAAGGGATTTGTGCTGAAGGAATGTACTTCCCAGAATTCCATCCATCTTCTGGCCCTTTGTCAAAGTGCTCTGGTGTGGTATGGAAGTGTGAACCTTCATTAGGATGCATCCCATACATTCTGTTGCTCATTCCCTGAAAGAAATGCTTACATGTACATCACGTACATCCCACCCTCGCCCATATTCCTCATAACTTGATCATGGGGGTAGCAGATAGACCATTGTATATTGTTTTGGCTTTCTCTGGTTCATATCCTTTGCACAAAGTGGAATGGAGGAGGGGACTAAGGGTGCCCCTTTGGGCTGGGAGGGAACATGTGGAGCTTGTGAATGGGTTCAGGGCATGAGGGGCCCTCCGTGATGTGGTGCCATGAAATACAACAAGCCAGAGTTCACTCGACCCCTTCTAACTGGGGCAGCTTGGTCTTTTAGATGGTTGTTAGTATGGCAGGTTCTCTCCACTGTGGGTGTTTGTGTGTGTGTGTTTGTGGAATAAAGGACATATTTTTGTGTATTGGGCCTTGCTTTTGATTTGGATCAAGGGTGTTTTTAAGACACCCTTGGAATGCAGAACATAGGAATGCAAAACATCAAACCCCAGTTGTATGGCATATGTCCAACGCCTCCCTAGCTCTCAGATTAAGCCAATTGTGTTGCTGCACCAACACGTAAGCGAACGCTGGAGGTTCACAACTGTTGTGGCAGCTGGGGAGTGGAGGAGAAGATGGACTAAAGCACGAAGGGAACAAACGTCGGATTAAATGAAAAATTTGGCGAGCTCAGCAGGCAGCGTCTAATTGTTGGCCAGGATTAGTGTTCAAAAGCTCACACACGAATGACAGAAGGGTCGATATAGGATGCAAAGTCAGCAATTTTTAAAGCATTTTAAAAGACATAAAACTGCATATTCTAAGCAGGCGAAGCTGCCCAAAATACACCACCTACTTCCTACTTCTCCAGATTTATATCCCAAATTGGAGCAGGCTTCACTAGCTTGACCAGAACTGGCATAGAATTGACGCTATCACCAAGGTATAAAGAAGACTAACCCACAATATATCCCAACCCAAAGCAATAAACTGAACAATGTCAGAATATATTCAAGGCATACTGTAAACCATGGGCTACTCCAGAAGACTATACTCCAAGGTTTAAAATGCAATAACCCAAAATATAACCTGAACCTAGGGTATAAACACAAATTACATCCTGGGATTATAACGCGGACTAGCCCAGAATTTAAAATTCAACTTAATACGGATAGCCCCTTGCGGTGCAGCATCTCGGTTTTTAAGAAGCACTTTAAACCCAGGGTACAAAGTACGCACCATACTATACTCCATGGCTGGGACCAGGAATATCGGGCTCAAAAAGGTTGATGACCACTTTCCTAAGGTCTAAATTGAAAAGAGTGAACTTGTCCAGAATATACCCTAGTTCCGGGGTATGACCTCAATCACATTAGTTAAAGTTAAAGTCAAAGTTAAAGTTAAAGTACCAATGATTGTCACACACATGCTAGGTGTGGTGAAATCTGTCCTCTGCATTTGACCCATCCCCTTGTTCACCCCCTGGGAGGTGAGGGGAGCATTGGGCAGCAGCGGTGGCCGCGCCCGGGAATCTCTTTTTTGGTGATTTAACCCCCAATTCCAACCCTTGATGCTAAGTGCCAAACAGGGAGGTAATGGGTCCTATTTTTATAGTCTTTGGTATGACTCGGCCGGGGTTTGAACTCACAACCTACCGATCTCAGGGCAGACACTCTAACCACTAGGCCACTGAGTAGATTATAGAGGTATTTTTTTAAAAGAAAAAATAGGATAATCCCGAAAATATCTAAATATCTATGTGGTCTTGGCCATAAAGAGATTTTGACAGAAATGTATTTGTTATAATCCCTAAGTAAATGTATGTACTAAAAAAACCAAGAATCCACCAAATGATCAGCGGATTTCCGTGAAAAAAAAGTGTGATCGGCCAATGTTGATTAATGCCTTTCAATGTTGAGCACAAAAAAACAAACAATCCCCTCTGACTGACGCTTGTTTCAGGTCCCCTCGGCTGACAGAGTCGGCCAGCAACTTCCTGATGGAACTGCGTTACACCAGAAAGTAACCAGTTATGAACAGAAATTAACAAGTAGATTGATGCGACATAAAGAGAGGATAATATAATGGTGTTCTGTTGTTGTGAAGCCCCCTGCTCCTCAAGAGGATGGGGTAAATGCAATTTTGCTCAACATTGTACAAGTGACAATAAAGATCTTCTTCTTCTATATTTAATATTATGTTGATTTTGTTACACAGAGATGTTGTGTTTTCTCTGGTTAGAATTGTGATTAAAATTTACAATTTACAATGATAATGTTATTGCTATTCATATCTGCGATCTCACTACTCATGGCTTTAAGTCCCATCTTAAAACTCATTTGTATACTCTAGACTTTAAGTAGACCCCCCTTTTAGACCAGTTGATCTGCCGTCTCTTTTCTGCTCTGCCCTCTCCTGTGTGGAGAGGGGGGGCACAGATTAGGTGACCACAGATGATACGCTAGTTGTTTAAAGTCGGGACCCCGGGTGGACCACTCATCTGTGCATCAGTTGATGACGTCTGCGCTGCTGACTTGTCTCCACTCAAGATGATCCCCTGCTGGCCCCACTATGGACTGGACTCTCACGCTATTAACTAGATCCACTCGACATCCATTGCACCGGTCGCCCAGTGGGGGGTCCAAACATCTGCGGTTCCCTCCAAGGTTTCTCATTGTATCCCATTGGGTTGAGTTTTTTCTTGCCCTGATGTGGGATCTGAGCCGAGGATGTCGTTGTGGCTTGCACAGCCCTTTGAGACACTCGTGATGTAGGGCTATATAAATAAACTTTGATTGATTGGTTGAATGGATGATCGGTATCGTAAACGCCAGCGTAAAACCCTGATCGGAACACCCCTAAAAAAACGTTGCTGTTTTCTGACTCAATAAGAAACGCATGCTAACTTAAAGGCCTACTGAAACCCACTACTACCGACCACGCAGTCTGATAGTTTATATATCAATGATGAAATCTTAACATTGCAACACATACCAATACGGCCGGGTTAACTTATAAAGTGCAATTTTAAATTTCCCGCTAAACTTCCGGTTGAAAACGTCTATGTATGATGACGTATGCTCGTGACGTCGATGGTTGAAACGGAAGTATTCGGACACCATTGAATCCAATACAAAAAGCTGTTTTCATCTCAAAATTCCACAGTATTCTGGACATCTGTGTTGGTGAATCTTTTGCAATTTGTTTAATGAACAATGAAGACTGCAAAGAAGAAAGTTGTAGGTGTGATCGGTGTATTAGCGGCTGGCTGCAGCAACACAAACAGGAGGACTTTGAGGTGGATAGCAGACACGCTATCCGATGCTAGCCGCCGACCGCATCGGTGATCGGGTGAAGTCCTTCGTCGCGCCGTCGATCGCTGGAACGCAGGTGAGCACGGGTGTTGATGAGCAGATGAGGGCTGGCGTAGGTGGATAGCTAATGTTTTTAGCATAGCTCTGACGAGGTCCCGTAGCTAAGTTAGCTTCAATGGCGTCATTAGCAACAGCATTGCTAGGCTTCGACAGGCGGCACAGCATTAACCGTGTGGTAACAGGTCCACTGTTTGGTTCGGTGTCTCCTGATAGTAGTATTGTTGATCTTCTGTCTATCCTTCCAGTCAGGGGCTTATTTCTTTTGTTTCTATCTGCATTTAAGCACGATGCTATCACGTTAGCTCCGTAGCTAAAGTGCTTCACCGATGTATTGTCGTGGAGATAAAAGTCACTGTGAATGTCCATCTCGCGTTCTCGACTCATTTTCAAGAGGATATAGTATCCAAGGTGGTTTAAAATACAAATCCGTGATCCACAATAGAAAAAGGAGAAAGGTACAAGGGCTCATTGGATTCCACACTAAGTTACGGTCAGAGCGAAAAAAGATACGTGCTGCACTGCACTCTAGTCCTTCACTCTCATGTTCCTCATCCACGAATCTTTCATCCTCGCTCAAATTAATGGGGTAATCGTCGCTTTCTCTGTCCGAATCGCTCTCGCTGCTGGTGTAAACAATGGGGAAATGTGAGGAGCCCTTCAACCTGCGACGTCAAGCTACTTCCGGTACAGGCAAGGTTTTTTTTTTATCAGCGACCAAAAGTTGCGAACTTTATCGTCGATGTTCTTTACTAAATCCTTTCAGCAAAAATAGGGCAATATCGCGAAATGATCAAGTATGACACATAGAATGGATCTGCTAACCCCGTTTAAATAAGAAAATGTCATTTCAGTAGGCCTTTAAATCTCACTAGATACTTCATAGCTTTACTTGAACTAATAAAATGTTGCTGCAGAAGTATCTTACAATTACTATAAGTTATGTTTTAAACAATGTGTTTCATCCAGGTGAATATTAGAAGTGTACGCTTTGGTTCTGCGTGCGTACGTGGCTGCATGTCGGCAGAAAGAGAGGAGGCCACAGTGTAATCCCAGTCATTAGTGGGTTTTAACAGGATTTGGTACAGCGACAATAATGGACACTGTAGCTGCCTCCACCATGTATAGAGAGAGGCACAGTGACAAACTAACCTGCATTCTAAAATGCTCGAGCGCCAACGGCAACCACACAGTTAGCGCCTTCGTGCAAACGTTTCCTCGCCGCTTCCCAAGACCCAGACGGTGCTGTCGAACACACTGTGCTTGCCGTTGCCATAGCGAGGGCCAACGGAGCGCCAGGAATGGCGACTATGCCCCGCATGTGCAGAGATTCGGGGTATGCCAACTACTCGAGCTGCACAGTAACACATTCGCTCATGCACCGTTATGTATAGGCGGGTTTCAGTCTCTGCATGTCTCTTCATGTCTTCCAACCAGTCAACTAAAGCTAAAATAAGAACGTTGGTACAACCTGATATTTGACGGTGCAAACTGTAACTTGACCACCTCTAACTAAGGCCATGCCATGCTTTTTCAATTATAAGGTGAATGTTTTAAAGCAGTAGCTGTTTATTGCAATAAGCGTGCTGCCAACCTCTAACTGGGGCTCATTTGTTCAGGCACAAATGTGAATCCAATCTTACAGTAAAGTCTCCTGCCAACATTGAGTTAAAGTTAAGTCATAAAGAAAAGACTGTTCTACTTATTCTATTAAACTCACTTTCAATTATAAGGAAACAGTGTGAATTCAATTGAAGTTTGTTTCAGCGAGGCAATTAATGTTTTGCTGTTCTTCCTCTCATAAAATCCCATAAAGGTTCCACATGCCTGTATGCAATTTAATGCAGGTTTAGGAAGCAGCGTCTGTTGTGTTACGAGTACAACAATCAGTTCAAAACCCATAAAATGAGAATGACGAAGGTATTTTTCCGCTTAAAAAAAGTTAATGTTATTTAATAAATATGCAATAAAAAAAGGAAACTTGATACTTGCTGTTTGAATGTGTCAACAACGCTCTTGCTTTTGTTTTAGTAGCAAATTCTCTACAGCAGGGGTGTCCAAAGTGCGGCCATTCGCGGCCCGCAGCTAATTGTTTACCGGCCCGCCACACATTCTAAAAATACTATTGTAAAAAAAGTTGCAATGTTGACACAAAAGCTGCCATGCAGGCTGTTATTTTTTCTTTTGTCTTTCTTTATTTTTCTTTTTTTGCCATTGCTCAAAAAAAAAAAATAATGACAAAAAATCCATGTTATAATGAATTATTTTCAGGGCTCCAATTACTTCAAATATTTCACTTTAAAATGTTTTATGTGGTAAATATTGCATATATTGTGTTTTCTTTGGCAAAAGCGCATAAAACCAACAAAATAATAGCTCCAGCATAAAATCGACAGATATATCTGAAGTTGATCTCGTAACTTAAGTGTTGAAAGTAAAAGAAAAACCTAATAAAAATGTATCACTTTCTGAGTGGGGCACCTTTTGGATCCCAAATATATTTAGTGATTTTTTATTATCTTTTCACTGTGATTACTCAAAAATATGAAATAATTAAAATCAATGGTGTCCTGCATTATTGAACTTTTAGGGCTCTAATTACTGAATACTGCATATTTCAGTTTTACTATAAAAAAAACTAAGTTGTTTTTGACAGAAAAGCCATAAAACATTTTTTTTAATTTGTATTACTTTATATCAACTTGAAGTTGATATAGAGATTTACTGTAAGCGTTAAATAATTAAAAAATAATAATAATCTCATTTATTTTTAACATTTTAATGACTGAGACCCTTTATGGTCCCCGGGACCCCTTAAGGTAAAATAAATAAAAAATGCATATATTTTGTTATGGTTTGAAAATGAAAAATATCAAAATGGCCCCCACATGCTTTAATTTTTCCGTGTGCGGCCCTCAGTGGAAAAACGTTTGGACACCCCTGATCTACAGCAACATGATGACTGATGCTTCACCACACAAAAATGGTAGACTTTATTAAAAACATAT
The DNA here is from genome assembly GCF_033978785.1 of Entelurus aequoreus. Taxonomy (NCBI): domain Eukaryota; kingdom Metazoa; phylum Chordata; class Actinopteri; order Syngnathiformes; family Syngnathidae; genus Entelurus; species Entelurus aequoreus. The sequence continues at coordinate 34,283,844 of NC_084747.1, forward strand.
CTTTTAACCACAAAATCATTTGGCTCTAATACTATATTAAAAAATTCGTAATTTTCAAGTAAATCCCAAAATGATTTCTTATTTAATACAGTGACTTGTACTAAATCCTATTATCCATGACTTTTATACAATACCACAAACTGACACAGAATAGATCTAAAATGTTGCCTTTAAACCTCCCTCTCAGTGTTTATGTCTGTGCCGCAGTGTGATCTTCCATTTGAGTTAACATACTCCCCTCTTGGTTCAACTTTGACCTTTGTGCACATTGTTATTCTGCATGAGAGATACTAAATGTCACATAAGTCCTCACAGTTGAAGGACTCCAGGAACGCACACTAATACCAGCTGCAGCAGCATCTGGACACACAAAGATCAGGCAAATGGCTTGTGTGGCTATAGAATGCTAAATGCATTACAAACAAAGTGTAGTGGATTTTAAAGTGCATGAACACACACGTACACGCACCCACACACTCATACATACATACATAAATTCAGCAAAGTGAATGATAAATCTCCTGCTGCTCTGTGATGAATTGGCTCTGAATGTCATGCAGTGTGTACCTTGAACATGAAATATGCCGCATTTGGGAGAGGAATCCTGCATCACGAGCAGTTTATAGATGAATTACTGCCCGCTGTTGACGCACCTGGGACTGAGACCCCTTGACAACCACAACGTTAGATACACCTGCACAGTCTGATACAAGAACTATATCTAAAATTGCGCTCTTCCTTCAGAACATAATGTGCTTACACTGCTTAATGAACATACACTAAGCGGTAGGGCTGGGCGATATGGCCTTTTTTTATAATATCTCGATATTTTTAGGCCATGTCACGATACACGATATACAGGTATATCTCGATATTTTGCCTTAGCCTTGAACACTTGATGCATATAATCACACCAGTATGATGACTCTGTGTGTCTACATTTAAATATTCTTGTTCATACTGCATTAATATATGCTCATTTTAAACTTTCATGCAGAGAGGGAAATCACAACTAAGTCAATTGACAAAAACTGTATTTATTAAACAGTTATTAAGCAGTGGCACAAACATTCATGTCATTTCAAAACAGAAAGTGCAAGATTGTCAGAGACATTTTAAAACAAGCTTTGATATGTCACTAAGATGACATATCAAAACAAAACTAAATTAAAGTGCACTTTTTGTACAGAACACCACTACAATAGTTTAAAACAAATAAAGTGCACTTTTGTGCATGAAGTCACACAAGGTATTTCAATAAATGTCCAAAAAAAATGAGCTGCACAGTAGGAAATCAAATAGTATATGTCCTTCGCTATTGTGGTAGGTTACTGCGGACGTCATCTCCTATTTGTTTCATACGGTGTTGATGTGGAAATGGTTGCTTGGGCATTTTGTTGGTGTGGCACCGAACGGAGATGTTGACATGCGGAGTTTCAAGCACTCTTCATTCTCTAGCGGGTGACTTTTCAAATAATGCTACTTTTTGTAGCAACGCTTTTGCCCCACACTTGACATAGTACGGTTGTCTGTTCGACATATTCCCGCTTGAAGCCAAACCACCACCAGATGTGCTGTTTTTCTTGGGGATTAATTATTCCTTCCGCTACCTCTCTGCTCCGCGAGGGCGTATACGTATGTGACGTATGTAAGAAGGTGCGCTGGATTTATGTCTCTGTGAGAAGCAGAGACAACAAAGAGTGAGAAACGCCTGTAGTGTAACGCCCGCAGCTAAAAGTAACTGCGTGAGAACGTATACTCGAATATCACGATATAGTCATTTTCTATATCGCACAGAGACAAACCCGTGATATATCGAGTATATTCGATATATAACCCCCAGCCCTATTAAAAAACATGAACTTCTAGTATGGACTGGCATATGTGCAGGTGTACCTAATGTTGTATACAACACATACAGAGTCACGCTAATAAAGGAAAAACTATAGTAAAATGATGAGGAAAAAAGTTTTTTTGAGAATGGAGCTGTAATATTACAAGAAATAGTTGGGTGTATGGAGGAAATGCTCAGTGGCCTTGTGGTTAAGAGTGTCCGCCCTGAGATCGGTAGGTCGTGAGTTTGTAGTAGAATTTCTGACCTTTGACCTATACTTCATGTCTGTCAAGAATGTATGCTCATTTGATTTCTCTTCTATTCTGTGTCCCCGGGTGTGGGACAAAAGTGAATATTAAGTCGTGCCAACCTGTCTACAGAATGTTTTGGTTGTCTGGGTATGATTGGGGAGTCCAAGGATGTTGCAAAAACAATCATGACGCACGAGATAAAAACAGTGACGCACAAGTGACATCTAAAAAATGGCAGAAGACCGGGACTCGAGAGAGATTTTGGCTTGTGTGTGTCTTGTGTGCTCCGGAGCACATGTTGTCTGTCTGCACGGACAACTCAATTCAACCTGCACTTCTGATAATGGGTAAATAAATTTGTTGTACTAAACTACTTTTGTTGCCTGCTTAAGCTTCGGACAATCCACTACAAGTTCAAACCCCGGCCGAGTCATACCAAAGACTATGAAAACGGGACCCATTACCTCCTTGCTTGGCACTCAGCATCGAGGGTTGGAATTGGGGGTTAAATCACCAAAAATTATTCCTGAGCGCGGCTACCGCTGCTGCTCACTGCTCCCCTCACCTCCCAGGGGGTGGAACAAGGGGATGGGTCAAATGCAGAGAGTAATTTCACCACATCTTTACATGAAAATTAAAAAAAATTGTGAACTGAAAGACCAAGTTCCAAATTTGAACCCTGACACTGAATTACCATTTTTGTTTACAAGGGAGCCTGAAAGAAAAATAAAAGTAGACATATATTCGGTCTAAATCTTATCAGGCTTTGTGGAAAGCTGCATTTTAAAAGACCAAAGCCTGGCATCTCTTCAGATACTTCACGGTGGTTCATGTGCTGACATAAAGTGTAAAGAGTGAAGCAGAAAGCCAAGTAAACAGAGCAACCGGTCTCCTCAAATCAACACATCATTTTTAAGCAAATACAACCTGGTGATGAATTATCAATCAGTGCATCTGTTACTACGTTTGGACCACGCCAAATATTTGACTCATTCCCTGAATGGGATAAGACACTTTACTCTATTTACAATTTCTACTGTAGCTAGATCTGTATTATTTCATTGCCAGCATCAAAACAGAAGCCAAAGGATTCAACACAGTGTGCAGCCATTCAAAAAAAAAAAAAAAAAAAAAGAATGTCAGGCTTTGGACCGTGTTCACAGAGGCCATCTGCGAGCTGAAGCGCACCAACCACTGAATGTAGGCATGAGGGCAAAGATGGCTTTACAACAAACAGAGTCATTTGACTGCACAGTTGACATAAAAGTGACTATTTAATACACCGAGTTGCTGGCTGCTTTCACAGGGATTGTCTGTCTCAACTGATTCTCATTCAATTGTATAAATATTCTGTTAAAATGCAGTCCATACGAGCCACCACACTTCACTTGTCTGCACCAGCATCAATAGGGGGTCATCCGGCATAGTCTAATCTAAGCAAAAGCATTCCTGCTATTCCAGGGTCAATACCCCGAGGCCGTGGGTCGCCATTCCCGTCTGCTTGGGGCAGACACGCTGAGACTAAGAGCACCCACCCCCACACACAGACGGGTACACAAAAGTTCAAAGCGCCTCGGTAATAAAATTCTGAATTTGACCAGAAATATAGCGGAGAAATATGTCTCTTAGAACAATGTTTTTTAACCGTAGGGCCCATAGTTGGGCAGTGAGCGGCCTTTAGAGGGCTTCCAAAAATATATCTGTTGCTCAGCTGTGGTCTGTATGGGCCACAGCGGTGCTCAGTTGTAATACATACAACAATAAAATTGCTATGGTATGAAAAGGGGTAGGATTAATTACACTACCGTTCAAAAGTTTGGGGTCACATTGAAATGTCCTTATTTTTGAAGGGAAAGCACTGTACTTTTCAATGAAGATAACTTTAAACTAGTCTTAACTTTAAAGAAATACACTCTATACATTGCTAATGTGGTAAATGACTATTCTAGCTGCAAATGTCTGGTTTTTGGTGCAATATCTACATAGGTGAATAGAGGCCCATTTCCAGCAGCTATCACTCCAGTGTTCTAATGGTACAATGTGTTTGCTCATTGGCTCAGAAGGCTAATTGATGATTAGAAAACCCTTGTGCAATCATGTTCACACATCTGAAAACAGTTTAGCTCGTTACAGAAGCTACAAAACTGACCTTCCTTTGAGCAGATTGAGTTTCTGGAGCATCACATTTGTGGGGTCAATTAAACGCTCAAAATGGCCAGAAAAAGAGAACTTTCCTCTGAAACTCGACAGTCTATTCTTGTTCTTAGAAATGAAGGCTATTCCACAAAATTGTTTGGGTGACCCCAAACTTTTGAACGGTAGTGTAAGTTCTGCTTCTTCCTACTCCTTTTCGGACATGCTGTAATGAAACAACTGGAAATGTGTGATGCATTACATTGTATCATATGCATGTTTGAAATAAACTGAAACTGAACTGAACTGAACTGAACACTTGTCCACCCCTTGTGGCAGTAATGACAATATCCAACAGTCATAGAGAAGTTTCTTAAGCGCAAAAAATATGTGGTGAAGCTGTATTTATATTGATATTAAGCATATCCATTATTACTTTTACACTTTTATTACAACATAATTGTATGTACATTTATTTTTCGTCAGTTATTTATGAGTCCCTTTTTATGCAGTATATTTGGTTAGTATTTATTTTCCTAATCAGCCTGACCTAAGCCTTAGGTTCATAAGTTAAATAAACAGTATTTTTTGTGATTAACACATGGTTTCAAATCATTGGATTAGATTGTAAACTGTAAGTAGGTTAGATGTACTTACTGAATATGATTAATATCAAGAGTAAGATTACTGATTCAGTGTTAAAATTCAAGTGGGCTCTGGGCGCCTCTGTAGTGGAAAATTGCAAAAACCTCAGCAACCCAAACTGAGTCACAGATGGATTTTTATTGAGTCAAGTAAAATGTTTAATTCATCATCAGGGAGTAATTGTAGTTGTTGGGTAGGATGGAATAAACTCTGATTCTTTCAACTTCTTTTCGGACATGTTGTAATGAGAAACATACTTGCCAACCCTCCCGATTTTCCCGGGAGACTCCCGAATTTCAGTGCCCCTCCCGAAAATCTCCCGGGGCAACCATTCTCCCGAATTTCTCCCGATTTCCACCCGGACAACAATATTGGGGGTGTGCCTTAAAGGCACTGCCTTTAGCATCCTCTACAACCGTTTTTCCTCCATACAAACAGTGTGCCGGCCCGGTCACATAATATATGCTGTTTTTACACACACAAGTGAATGCAATCCATACTTGATCAACAGCCATACAGGTCACACTGAGGGCAGCCGTATAAACAACTTTAACACTGTTACAAATATGCGCCACACTGTGAACCCACACCAAACAAGAATGACAAACACATTTCGGGAAAACATCCGCACTGTAACACAACATAAACACAACAGAACAAATACCCAGAACCCCTTGCAGCACTAACTCTTCCAGGACGCTACAATATACACCCCCGCTACCACCAAACCCGCCCCCCAACCCCGCCCCCCGCCTCAACCCCCCCATCTCCCGAATTTGGAGGTCTCAAGGTTGGCAAGTATGATGAGAAAGTAGAAATTTGTGGTGTACCGTATTGTAACCGTATGCATGTTCCACATAAACTAATGCCATAACCCTACACTACAACAATGAATATATTTTGTGAAGTGGGGGTCCTCGGGGAGGAAACACATTTTTAGTCCACAAAACTGAAAAAGTGGCTTAAGGAAAATCAGAAGTGTGAGCACTAGAACTGGGTGTAGAATGGACAAATGGGGCCAATTATTTTCAATGTGTTTTTATTTTTGTACTTGTCTTAATACTTTTGTATGTGTTTTACATAGAGATGTCCGATAATGGCTTTTTTGCCGATATCCGATATTCCGATATTGTCCAACTCTTAATTACCGATTCCGATATCAACCGATACCGATATATACAGTTGTGGAATTAACACATTTTATGCCTAATTTTGTTGTGATGCCCCGCTGGATGCATTAAACAATGTAACTTTACCATGAATTGATGCACTGATGGACCCCGACTTAAACAAGTTGAAAAACGTATTCGGGTGTTACCATTTAGTGGTCAATTGTACGGAATATGTACTGTACTGTGCAATCTCTAATACAAGTTTCAATCAATCAATCAATCAAAAACAAGGTTTTCCAAAATAAGAGAACAACTTCAACTAAAGTTATGGAAAAAAGTGCCAACATGGCACTGCCATATTTATTATTGAAGTCACAAAGTGCATTATTTTTTTTGGTGGGGAGTTGGGGGTGTTTGGTGGTAGCGGGGGTGTATATTGTAGCGTTGTTTGGTATGGGTTCACAGTGTGGCGCATATTTGTAACAGTTTTAAAGTTGTTTATACGTCCACCCTCAGTGTGACCTGTATGGCTGTTGATCAAGTATGCCTTGCATTCACTTATGTGTGTCTAAAAGCCACGTATATTATGTGACTGGGCCGGCACGCTGTGTGTATGGAGGAAAAGCGGACGTGACGACAGGTTGTAGAGGACGCTATAGGCAGTGCCTTTAAGGCACGCCCCCAATATTGTTGTCCGGGTGGAAATCGGGAGAAATTCGGGAGAATGGTTGCCCCGGGAGATTTTCGGGAGGGGCACTGAAATTCGGGAGTCTCCAGGGAAAATCGGGAGGGTTGGCAAGTATGCCCTAGGTCCGTGTTTTACCGAATATGTACCGCTCCATACAGTGGCGTTTTAAAAAGTCATTAATTTTACTTTTTGAAACTGATACCGATAATTTCCGATATTACATTTTAAAGCATTTATCGGCCGATAATATCGGCAGGCATCTCTAGTTTTACACTTTTCTCAACTTTTAAAAAAAAGCCTAACCAGGGACAAGGGTCGCAAATTAATTGTACTTTGACATCGGTTACCTGTGTGTAGCAATGTTTAATTGTACTGTCCCTGTTAAATAAATACATAAATTTAAAAAATTAATAAAAATAGTTTGGGTGTTGAGCTGAAAAAGTTTTATCGGAATGATAATAGAATATAATAGAATAGAATGCCTTTTATTGTCACTATACACAAGTACAATGAGATTAAAAGCAACTCCAGTCTCAGTGCGCCAGTTTAAAAATATGCAAAACATAGGAAGGAAAGAAAATATAAATAGTGCAAAAGGGGCTAAGTTGCACAGTCCAGTCCTGAGAACGAATGTTCTGAATGTGTTGTTTAAATATTATACTATATACATATATACAGAAGCATTCAGACTGTGGGTGGAAAGTAAAAATTGCACACAGAGAGCTGCTGAACTATAAAATCAGTGCCTATGAGAGTGCCTATTAACTTCACAAGTGTCTTTGTTTTTTTTAATTGTTGTTTTATTTTTGAAAATGAAGACGTCTTTTTACACTTAACAACTATCAAAAAGTGCCTAAAACATTCCCACAGTACAATTATTAAAGGTTTATTAATGCCCTGGAACAGATTGCACAGTACATCTATTCATATAACCACACTTCTTAATCCAGTTGACAACTGGTCAGTGTAATAAGGAGGGCAACACACATAAGCCAACAAACACACCCTTCAAATAAACCCTCTGTGTCCCATTTCCCTCCCCTTGTGGCCCTAAAACTGCTGGTTGTCACCTCATGTGGAGCAGGTGGGCGACAGGCGCACCAAAGTCTCTGGCGTCCTTCCCTAAACACGCACGCACGCACGCACGCACGCACGCGCACACACACACACACACACACACACACACACACACACACACACACACACACACACACACACACACACACACACACTTCCTTCTTCCTAATGACCACAGATATGTTCAAAAGCAGCAGCCTCCCTCGGCCACTTAATTTGACACGCTTGGGAGCAAAACAAAGAACAACCCTCCTCCAATTGTGTCTTTTCATCCAGTCAGGCCTGCACTCAATTAGCGAAGGCGGGGATGCTCAAAGTCAGACCAAGCTGATAAGAATCAGGGAGACCTTTTAAGATGTGCCTTGTTATGTGCAACAATATTTGACTTTGCTTACAAGAATAATGGCAAACTAGTATCTAGTCGTGCCAGCATTTTTTAAAAACAAGATGACCAACTCAATGTGTCGTTTAACAGATAATGCAGTAATGCACATTCAATATAAATAATTAGCAAATTAGTTTCTCAGTTTAAAAAATGAGGAGGCTTACCATACAAATGAATTGGGTCAATAATGTAATGGCTATTACATAGTATCAACAACTTTCAAACAACTAGTAGTGTTGTCCCGATAGCAATATGTTGGTACCGGTATAGGTACCAAATTATTTCGATACTTTTCGGTACTTTTCTAAATAAAGGGGACCACAAAAAAATTGCATTACTGGCTTTATTTTAACAAAAAATCTTAGGGTACATTAAACATGTTTCTTATTGCAAGTTTGTCCTTAAATAAAATAGTGAACATACAAGACAACTTGTCTTTTATTAGTAAGTAAGCAAACAAAGGCTCCTAATTAGTTTGCTGACATATGTTGTGTCATTTTCCATTCTATTATTTTGTGTGAGGAGGGGGGGTATAGTACCGAATATGATCATTAGTATCGCGGTACTATACAAATAAGTTAAGTTAAAGTACCAATGATTGTCACACACACAGTTGGTGTGGTGAAATGTGTCCTCTGCATTTGACCCATCCCCTTGTTCACCCTCTGGGAGGTGAGGGGAGCAGTGAGCAGCAGCGGTGGCCACGACCGGGAATCATTTTTGGTGATTTAACCCCCAATTCCAACCCTTGATGCTGAGTGCCAAGCAGGGAGGTAATGGGTCCCATTCCCTAGTCTTCGGTATGACTTGGAAAGGGTTTGAACTCACAACCTACCGATCTCAGGGCGGACACTCTCTTTAAATTATTAATTTCTCCTGTTTTTATTTGTGCGTGGTCTCTCCTGAAAAAAACACAGTTGTGTTGTCTGAAAATAATACTTACTTTAAGTCTTTTGTTGCTTTAAACATATCGTTTGTATAGATATTTTGGTCCTAGTATTATGGTTGTTCTTTGGTCAAAATGTTGCATAGATAATGTTTTATAGTCCGTTTTCAAGTTGCTTTCTGACCGTGTCTTCAGGATGCACCGTTTTGTGGGTGGTCTAATTTACGTGGCTACACTTCAGCAAAATCTTCTTCCCGTCATCTTTTGTTGTAGTTTTTAGTGCTTCCACAGTGAGTCTACTGTTATAAATTAGAACTGTACACAACCTTGTATTAGGAAATAACAATAGGGGAAAATTAATGCCCCACATCAAGAGGATAGAGAAAAAGAAGGCGCGTATTGACTACAGCGCGGACTACAATGATGGACGCGTTCACATTTTCGGGACTTATGCAGATACAAAATACATAACGGCATGTACCGATAGGTAACAAAAGTTGGTTTAGCACAATAGGTTGAAAGAAAACGCCAGGTAATAGGTCTCCTGTATGTTGAAGCAGCTGTAATGCTCCGACAATCCATCAAGCGGTGCAGCTTCAGAGCTTACCAAGGTCGTACTAAAACATTTTAACAGATTTTTGAGCACGGTGTGTAATGTTCTATATTCCCAATGAAACATCAAAGTTTTGGTCTTGCTTGCTTACCGGTACTTGCCAGCATCATTGATTGAACAAGCGTCAACCTGCAGTCCACACATATCTCTTATGTGCAACTGCCATCTACTGGTCACACTTATCATTACACTATGTACCACAACCAGAATAAGCACAACCTGAAATAATACATAATATAAGTTGAAACGGATATAAGGCGCACTGTCGATTTTTGAGAAAATGAAAGATTTTTAAGTGTGCCTTATATTCCGAAAAATACGGTACATACAACTTTCTCTGACGCTGCCAGAGCTTCAAGGGGATGTTGTTGTTGGATAATGATGTTGTTTTTACATTTAAAACCCTTCATTTTGGTGTATGAAACAAGTTTTGGATAAGCTTTCTGTTTCAATTTTGCGTACATTTTGCGATTGAAACCACACCCGTCCTCTTGAAAAGTATCGAATTTATCTTTTAAAAGAGTTTCACTTTTCAAATATATAACATAAAGTCATCATCACTATTTATTTTTATATTTCTTTTATATATTTGCTTGTCATACCGATAAATCAGACTAGCTGCATATAAAAGCTGTTTTTACGCAGAATTTACGTCACAGCATGTTGCACGTCGCTGATATTATGTGCATGCCAAGATTATTTGAAAATAATATTTTATCCTACCTTTATTTGTTTCCTCATTGCCTGAAAGCAAAGGGGAGGAGCTCCTCTCCGTATGGTTGAGAGCTAGACTTAATCTCCAAATAAGGATATCCAACTCGCCTTGTGAGAACCCCGCGAAAACAAGCATGCAAAACTGTATGCAAGCTCACGCTTACGTGCATGAACTTTATGATTTGATACTTTCACATCGTTTTGACACGAGTATCCATCCAACTTTGCAACAACAATTATAAGTCAGAAAAGATGAATTTCAGCATAGGCCCCCTTTAATAAATGCATCTGTTCTTAAATACGTTTACATTACAAAATAAAATTGTTAGACATATTTAGGGCATAAACCTGCATTAAAAAAATGGCAGTGGGGTTTGGAGTGGCTGAAAGTGAGGTTGTGTCAAAAGTAGCCATTTTTATGGGTCTCTCAGTTATTTACTGCACTGCATTCAACAGAAAGGGTAAGTTTGAAAAACTTTTACTGTCACTGAGCCTGTTTGGGAAATTCAATTTCAAGCCGTTAAGATGCAGTTCAATAACGTCCTGCCATCTAACGTCCTTTAGATGGCAGTAGTATTGTCCCAATACCAATATTTTGGTACCGTTACTGGTACCAAAATTATTTCGATACTTTTGGGTACTTTTGTAAATAAAGTGGACCAGAAAAATTGCATTATTGGCTTTATTTTAACAAAAAATCTTACGGTATATTAAACATATGTTTCTTATTGCAAGTGTGTGCTTAAATAAAACAGTGAACATACAAGACAACTTGTCTTTTAGTAGTAAGTAAGCAAACAAAGGCTCCTAATTTAGCTGCTGACATATGCAGTAACATAGTGTCCTTTTCCATTCTATTATTTTGTCAAAATTATTAAGGACAAGTGGTAGAAAACGGACCGGTACTTTTCAGAGGCGGTATAGTACCGGAAATTATTCATTAGTATCGCGGTACTATACAAATACCGGTATACCGTACAACCTTAGATGGCAGTAATGCACATTACAAAGTGTAAACAAGTGTCAAACAACTAAAGGAAAAGAAGAAGCCATGGCCACTAATTGTGGCCTTTGAGAAATGCTAATGCTATTATAAGACCGCAGATTTCTTAGAAATAATACTCGTAACAAAAACATATGGAAGTAGTGAGTCTTAGAATTTGGCTCACTCCTGATCCAAAGGACAACCGTACCCTTTCTTCTTGATTGATAGTCCACATGGTCAGCTATTAGTGTCAAGCTGACGCCAATCATCAAGAATCATGGTGACTATAACAACAACAGAGCATATTTTCTTCCCAAGTTAGCCTACCTGGCAGCGATGAATAAGGTCTTGTTCATGATCATGATGAGTTGGATGTCCAGTTTATGTCGTTGTGTGTTGTTTCTGCCGGGCTTGTGGCCCACAAACGCTGGGTACTGCTTGGTGTCTGCAAAGAGGAGAGCATAGGACTGAAAACACTGACACCATAATTGCAGAAGGCTCTGTTAGGCATGATACCATGGAGATGTGAATCAAAGTTTAACATCTGTTGCCTAAGAGGCTCTGCTGTGATCTTAAATTATATGCTGGGAAGAAGAACAAAATGTGTGGCAGTGTAGCATGCAATTGTTGTGTTGTTAGTGGGCCAGAATGAAACAGGAGCTAAAAGTAAACAGGAGCAGGTCCAGACCCAGAGGACACCATAGCCATACTGTATCTCTATAGACATCCAATGTGTACACACTATCAAACAGAAAGTAAGCGCACTGGCTGTGTTGAAACTAGGGATGTCCGATTATATCGGGCTGCCGATACTATCGGCCGATAAATGCTTTAAAATGTAATATCGGAAATTATCGGTATCATAATTATCAGTATCGGTTTCTAAAAGTAAAATGTATGACGTTTTAAAAAACGCCGCTGTGTACACGGACGTAGGGAGAAGTACAGAGTGCCAATAAACCTTAAAGGCATTTCCTTTGCGTGCGTGCCGTCCGAGTCACATAATATCTACCGGCTGTTCTCATCACGAATTAATGCAAGGCATACTTGGTCAACAGCCATACAGGTCACACTGAGGGTGACCGTATAAACAACTTTAACACTGTTACAAATATGCGCCACACTGTGAACCCACACCAAACAAGAATGACAAACACATTTCGGGAGAACATCCGCACCGTAACACAACATAAACACAACAGAACAAATACCCAGAATCCCTTGCAGTACTAACTCTTCCGGGACGCTACAATATAAACCCCCCCGCTGCCCCTTACCCCCACCCACCCCGACCCCGCCCACCTCAACCTCCTTCAGGAGAATTCCGCAGCAGTGTACAGAATTGAGATCGAATTTAAAAAGTAAAAAGTAAATAATTTAAAAAGTAAAAATTAAATAATGGGGGTATAAATGGAAACAGAATAGAAAAATATTACAATAAGAATAAAAATAAAAAGCAACAATTAGAATAAAAATATAACAGTAAAATAAGAATATAACAAGAGAAACTAGGCAGTAGTGACCATGTTATGAAAAAGTATTGCACTGTTATTGTTTTGAGGCATGTTAAAAAAAAAAAATGCACTTTGTGACTTCAATAATAAATATGGCAGTGCCATGTTGGCATTTTTTTCCATAACTTGAGTTGATTTATTTTGGAAAAACGTGTTACATTGTTTAATGCATCCAACAGGGCATCACAACAAAATTAAGCATAATAATGTGTTAATTCCACGACTGTATATATCGGTATCGGTTGATATCGGTATCGGTAATTAAGAGTTGGACAATATCGGAATATCGGATATCGGTAAAAAAGCCATTATCGGACATCTCTAGTTGAAACCCATATGCTCCTGTATCTTAGTGTGAGTAAACCAGGATCTAAAACATGCAATCAAAGTACATTTAGCATTAATGTACCAGTAGAGGCTGAAAAAACAAAAGATGAGATTATATGGCATTTAGTCTTTAGGAATTACAGCAATTTTATGCAGAGTAAAACATGCGCATAAAGGTTGCATGCAGCCCCTTTATGGTCCAACCGTATAACACTAATCCAACAAAAGCTTAGGTAAACCCACATGCTTCGATAAAAGTACCATAGATGCTACTGTACATGTCAGTTTTCTGTTTTGCAGGCATGTGAGCACCCTCTGACAAAAAAAGAGGAAAATTGACAGGGAAAAAAAGGAACATTTCTATCAACAGTGCTGACAGAAATGTGGTGCTGGTTCAGCCCAAAGGGCTGTCACGCAAACTCCGAAAGAACATTTGGAAAGTTAAGACTGCATTTCCTGCAATTGGGTACGTTTCGACACTATATTTTACCTTTAGATTTATTCTCATCTACCAACCTCTCTTGACACTTACATGTACCATGTAATGTACCACATTTTTTTTCGTTTTTAAGTAGATAATTTACTAACATTATTACTAGGGCTGTGAATCTTTTAGCATTGCAGAATTTGATTCCATTCGTTTCTTCGGGGTAATAATTCGAAACAGAATCAATTCTCAATTAAAAACGATTCTCGATTCAAAATCCATATTTTTTTAATTACATTCGGTGCCAGTTCTATGATTAACTACATTCCTCCATAGAATAGATTAACAGCTCTGATAAATGTTTATATTACTTTTGTTTCCTTTTTTTGGTTTTGTTTAATAACACTTTACTCAAACATTTAATAAAGTCAAATACAAATAACGCAACAAGAAAAGTATCCCACGCTTCTCTTTACTAAAGTAAATATTTACAGCAGCATCTACATCAGCAATATGAGTTGCCTGAGTGGCTGGACAGGACAAATAATTTGTTTTTAAATAAAATCGATTTAAAAAAATGTTTTTAATCAATTAAGAATTGTTACAAATAAGAATCGCGATGCATTCAACAATCATTATAACTAGAGATGTCCGATAATGTCTTTTTTGCCGATATCCGATATTCCGATATTGTCCAACTCTTAATTACCGATTTTGATATCAACCGATACCAATATATACAGTCGTGTAATTAACACATTATTATGCCTAATTTTGTTGTGATGCCCCGCTGTATGCATTAAACAATGTAACAAGGTTTTCCAAAATAAATCAATTCAAGTTATGGAAAAAAAATGACAACATGGCACTGCCATATTTATTATTGAAGTCACAAAGTGCATTGTTTTTTTTAACATGCCTCAAAACAGCAGCTTGGAATTTGGGACATGCTCTCCCTGAGAGAGCATGAGGAGGTTGAGTTGGGCGGGGTTGGGGGGGTGGGGTTGAGGTGGGGGCGGGGGGGTGTATATTGTAGCGTCCCGGAAGAGTTAATGCTGCAAGGGGTTCTGGGTATTTGTTCTGATGTGTTTATGTTGTGTTACAGGTGATACAGTCGTGGTCAAAAGTTTACATACACTTGTAAAGAACATAATGTCATGGCTGTCTTGAGTTTCCAATAATTTCTACAACTCTTATTTTTTTGTGATAGAGTGATTGGAGCACATACTTGTTGGTCACAAAAAACATTCATGAAGTTTGGTTCTTTTATGAATTTATCATGGGTCTACTGAAAATGTGACCAAATCTGCTGGGTCAAAAGTATACATACAGCAATGTTAATATTTGGTTACATGTCCCTTGGCAAACAGCTCAGTCTTTTCTTTGTCCATGTGATGTCAGATAAAACACGAATTGAGCTGTTTGGCCACAATACCCAGCAATATGAGACCTCTAATCCCAGGAACACCATTCCTACCATCAAGCATGGTGGTGGTAGTATTATGCTCTGGGCCTGTTTTGCTGCCAATGGAACTGGTGCTTTACAGAGAGTAAATGAGACAATGAAAAAGGAGGATTACCTCCAAATTCTTCAGGACAACCTAAAATCATCAGCCTTGGATCTTGGGCGCAATTGGGTGTTCCGACAGGACAATGACCCCAAACACACATCAAAAGTGGCAAAGGGATGGCTAAATCAGGATAGAATTAAAGTTTTAGAATGGCCTTCGCAAAGTCCTGACTTAAACGTGTGGACAATGCTGAAGAAACAAGTCCATGTCAGAAAACCAACAAATTTAGCTGAACTGCACCAATTTTGTCAAGAGAAGTGGTCAAAACTTCAACAAGAAGCTTGCCAGAAGCTTGTGGATGGCTACCAAAAGCGCCTTATTGCAGTGAAACTTGCCAAGGGACATGTAACCAAATATTAACATTGCTGTATGTATACTTTTGACCCAGCAGATTTGGTCACATTTTCAGTAGACCCATAATAAATTCATAAAAGAACCCAACTTCATGAATGTTTTTTGTGACCAACAAGTATGTGCTCCAATCACTCTGTGGGGCGGTATAGCTCGGTTGGTAGAGCGGCCGTGCCAGCAACTTGAGGGTTGCAGGTTCGATCCCCGCTTCCGCCATCCTAGTCACTGCCGTTGTGTCCTTGGGCAAGACACTTTACCCACCTGCTCCCAGTGCCACCCACACTGGTTTGAATGTAACTTAGATATTGGGTTTCACTATGTAAAGCGCTTTGAGTCACTTGAGAAAAAGCGCTATATAAATGTAATTCACTTCACTTCACTTCACTTCACTCTATCACAAAAAATAAGAGTTGTAGAAATGATTGGAAACTCAAGACAGCCATGACATTATGTTCTTTACAAGTGTATGTAAACTTTTGACCACGACTGTATATGATGAGTAAAAAAATGTATGCAGAAGGACAAACAAGTCGGGATAAAAATATATAAAATAGGCTTACAGTTGCCGTGCGAGATACTGATAGGCTCGCTGTCTTCGGGGAAGCCCGCCCCAGCTATGTGCAGTAGCGAGAAGTAGAGGAAGAAGGCCTCTGACCTCATGGTCGCACCACTCTACTGCCGCTGCTGGTCCTCTGCTGCAGATGTACCTCACCCTGCGGCAAGAAGAGATAGACAGAAGCTGAGTGAACCTGTTGCATTGTACACATCCTCACATAAGATAGTTTGATCAAAAAATATCATATGAATTTTCGTTGACTCAAGTGGGCTGCAAGCAAAGCAGACATAAGTGGATTAGGAAGGTGGTACGCGTCATAGATCGATGTCAGGCAGAGAGGATCCCTCTCGACATGCAGATTATCCCGCTCTGAAGTAGCATCGAGACCTATACATGCAAAGGTGGAGACCCAAGTACCTCATTTACTACTTGTGAGTCACCCCTCTCCAAAACATTCATTACTGCCGCGGGCCTACCACTAAAAGCAGTTCCGTGTTGTACCATCGAGAGGACGAAAAGTAATTGTCATTGTTACTTTCCAAGATGTGAATAGGTGGATGAGAAACTATGTCGTTCAGAAATGCAGGTGAAACTTTTTGGTGTTTGGTGCCAGAATGTGAATGGTACATATTCTCCTTCTGAACTAGGAAGTAGGAAGCTAGCTGACAAACAACTGACAAACAAACACTCATTTGTTTGTCAAAATAACACTTCCCTGCTTGGCACTCAGCATCAAGGGGTTGGGGGTTAAATCACCAAAACGATTCCCGAGCGCGTCCACCGCTGCTGCTCACTGCTCCCCTCACCTCCCAGGGGGTGAACATGAGGATGGGTCAAATGCAGAGGGAAATTTCACCACACCTAGTGTGTGTGTGACTATCGTTGGGACTTTAACTTTAACTTAATACTAGAGATGTCCGATAAATGCTTTAAAATGTATTATCGGAAATTATCGGTATCGTTTTTTTAAAATTATCGGTATCGGCTTTTTTATTTTTTTTATTTATTAAATCACCATAAAAAACACAAGATACACTTACAATTAGTACACCTACCCAAAAAACTTCCCTCCCCCATTTACACTCATTCACACAAAAGGGTTGTTTCTTTCTGTTATTAATATTCTGGTTCCTACATTATATATCAATATATATCAATACAGTCCGCAAGGGATACAGTCCGTAAGCACACATGATTGTGCGTGCTGCTGGTCCACTAATAGTACTAACCTTTAACAGTTAATTTTACTCATTTTCATTAATTACTAGTTTCTATGTAACTGTTTTTATATTGTTTTACTTTCTTTTTTATTCAAGAAATTTTTATTTATTTATTTATCTTATTTTATTTTATTTTAATTTTTAAAAAGGACCTTATCTTCACCATACCTGGTTGTCCAAATTAGGCATAACAATGTGTCGATTCCACGACTGTATATATCGGTATCGGTTAATATCGGTATCGGTAATTAAGAGTTGGACAATATCGGAATATCGGATATCGGCAAAAAAGCCATTATCGGACATCCCTACTTAATACCACACATCACTATTTTGTCCCGTGAAAAACCGTCCGACCGGAACTCTAATAACTAAAGTTCCTTGGGTGAATAATGTAAACTCACTACACCGGTATGTTTTAGCGCTTTCATGGCGAGTTTACTGACAGATATAAGTAAGAACTTTACACTACTTTATATTAGAAATGTCAACAGCGGAGGATGAATGTCCCATAACAAGAAGATAGAGAAAAAGAAGAAGATTATCGACTTGTTTTTCAGGACTTCTACAGATCCCAAATACAGATCAGCAGGTACCAGAAGTTGCTTTTGCATAATATTGCGAAACAAAACACCAGATAATATGTCTTACCTTATACACACACCATAATAATACTCGTATGTTTAATGCTCCGACAATCCTTCAAGCCGTGCGGCTTCAAAGCTTACCAAAGTCGTACTACAACATTTTGACATATTTATGAGCGCCGTGTGTAATGTTCTATATTTTCAATGGAACATTTAAAATGTTGGTGTTGTTTACTTGAGACATATTGCCATCATAGTGCTGTCTACAATTATCTCTTATGTTTGACTGCCATCTACTGGTCAAACTTATCATTACACCATGTACCAAATAAAATATAGTCGAGGTAAGTAAGCTCAACCAAACTTTTTCGAGTTTTGAGAGAAAAAAAATACATTAAGTGTGCCTTGTAGTCCGGGAAATATGGTATTTTTGATTTTGTGAGAGGAATTGATATACTCTTATTGTCATTTCAGCTTTTGCCTCTCAACCTTGGTGGAGAAATTCCGAGAATATAGAAAATGTTTTCGCTTATAAATGTCGGAAGGGAAAAATGAGGACGTTACATCGGCCCGTTTTATGAATTACCTGCATGTTTTACTTGATTAAATAAACATTGTACCTTCAACAAGCTCATTCTCTAATGCAGTTTCATATGAAATGCATATCTATCAGCTTCCGGCTTAATGTGCTCACCAGACATGCCGCGGCGGCCCGTCTTGTCGTTCACGGCAACAGATTACGGCAATAAATCAAGCCAGACAATTATTGCGTTAGTAATCTAATCAAGAACCAAGCGTTTCATTTGCATAAAACTTTTCTCTTCGCTTTCTTTTTTCTCCTCCCCCTCAAGCTTGCTAAGAAATAGAGGATGCTGCAGGGATGAAGAATTGAATAAAACAGTCAATTTCATTTACTTCACACTGATAAAAGTTGTTTACACCAACGTGTATTATCACTCAGGGAAGGGAGGAAGAGGAACGATGAAAACAAAAAGGAGGGATTACTTTGACTTTCTCTCTCTGTCTCCATGCTACTGCGAATCCCATTGAGGAGAGCAATGAAAACACTATTCACACACGGAGGATCACTGAGGGGAATACCAAAGCTACAGCCTGGTTACCACCTTCATCTCGTGTCAGCCCCTCCTCCTTCTCACGACAACTTTTCTACCACACTCTTATATAGTATAAAAGGGGAAGAAAATCACTAAAATATGTTGTCCTCCCCTCCTTTATACTTTTAAATTACAGGAATTACAATTAGGGCTTTCTTATGCAAGAAAATTACATTAAAAAAGTCATTTTTTTATTGAGGATGAAATAATATATTAATATCAAATAAATTACTTGAAAAAAACGCATAATATTACAAGAAAAATGTTGTAATGGTATGGTATAAATGTTATATATTGCTAGAACAAAATATGATGGATTATTACCACAAAAAAGACAACATTCTAAATAATTATGATGTATGATTTTTTTTATTGTGATATTGTGATTTTTCTTATGGTATTGATCTTTTAAGAATACATTTGTTTTCATAATATTATATGTTTTACTTTTGCATTAGGCTACAGTGCATGTATTATAACATATGTCCTTAATAACAAAACTTTATTAACATTAAATACTTTGAATGGATCACATATATCTGTCATCAGATATCAGGTCGGAAATGACAATTAGGGCTTTCTTATGCAAGAAAATTACAATAAAAAAAGTTTTAGATATAAAAGTCATAGCTTATTGAGGATAAAATAATATTAATTAAATTACTTGAAAAAAACTCATAATATTACAAGAAAAATGTCATGGTATGGTATACATGATATCTATTGCTAGGACAAAATATGATATATTATCACAAAAAAGATAAGATTCTAAATAATTTTTAATTATTTTAAAAAATACCATACCCCCCCCCCCCCCCCCCCCCCCAAATTTCCAAGTGTTGACCGGTCCGGAGTTACAAAAAGGTTGGGGACCACTGCTCTAAACTACAAACTGTATGGGGCTGAATGCTGTTTTTTTCTGCTCTGCTGAACCTTGACCTGTAAAATCAACCAGTAATTGACTGATTGATGAGCAGGAAGTGGCAAGATGTTGCTGGACAGATGGCAAATCCTCCCCTCAAAAAAGTGCAGAAATAAAGAATTCTTCTGTCGTATTTCCAGATGGGACTTGATCGTGGCGACTCGAAGGTGAAACTGCAAAAGCTGTTTTTTCCATATGCTGGTGTCTTTGAAAATAACAGTCATGCCGGGAGATTAATCAACATTAATCTTCCATCTGGATTCAAATGCTTAAAAAAAATAAAAACAGTGACGCTCTTAAGGGCTTCAAGTGAAACTCAAAGGCTTTTCAGTCACCATGTGAGAAATAGTGAGATGCAGGCTGGTTCTTACATCCTCGTGTGCACACCTGTGACTTAAATATTCACCTACAGACATGACGAGTGCACCTGTGCACAGTGTTTGGCAATAAATTACCAAAAAATAACTCAAAAAGTGGACATTACAGAAAATGCAAGAGGAACTTGTGAATTTTCCTTTAGCTTTACATGCACAACACCACCTTAAAGGGGTCCCTAAACTACGGCCCACAAAGTGTCCAAAATCCGTTTTTAAAATGTTATTTGTCCGACCGCTTCCATGTTAGCTACCTCTCTTTGTTTATAATGTCTATTTTCTGCTGGATCTACTCTCTAATTTATGCTGCCTTCTTTTCTTTTTTTTTTTGGCTGCAGCCATTACATATACTGTACATCAGGGGTGTCCAACTATTAAAATCATGGCATTAAAACTAAAAAACAAAGACAACTCCAGTTTTCTTTGTCTTACTTTGGCCAAAAATAGAACAAACACATTCTGAAAATATGACAATAAAAGTATAGAAAAAAATACGGTAAAGTTTAGATTAGTGGTCCGCAAACTACGGCCCGCCAGCGTCCAAAATCCGGCCCGCGGGAAGTCTCAAGTTTTTTTATTTTTGTATTTGTCCTTTTCTAATCTATTTCCTACCGCTTGTTACTCTCGAGGTCTCCTGGCCGCTCAGGCAAATTATATTGTCAAAAAATGCATTTTCCCATCGATAACGTGACATCGTCGCGCTCGCGCCGCAGTGTCGCGCAAGCGTGCGGCAAGTGCACACTCTTTCAGTCAATTAGTGCGTGAGGAATATATATATATATATATATATATATATATATATATATATATATAAACGTTAGGTCAGGAAAAAACACAGAGGCTATTTCATCCCTACAAGCAACGTTTCCTCAAAGGTGCGTGCCTGCGCAATTGCGTCCTCTGCGCACAAAAATCCCATCTGAACTTTAAACAAAATAAACACATTACAATTTATTCTGTATGATTTTGCAATGCAACTCTGTGAGTGACAAGTGACAACAAGAGTGGCGCCAATGAATAAAACAATCTTTGTCAACACAGTTCAATTATCGTCTGTCGAGACACTTTACGGACAGGAATTCCATCAATCACTTTATTGAGCAAAACTGTTTGTAACCACACCAAAAACATGAGTAAAAAAAACTGTTATCTATAAAAACTGGTAATTTTCTGCCATACAAACCAGGCTTAAACCAACTTTGTCATCCGTCGTTTCAACAGAAGCCGCTCGCTCTGTCTCACCTGCACCAACACACGCACTCATGGCACTTAGCCAGTGTTGCGTTTATGGCCACACAAAAAGTCGGACAACCCCAACGCCACACAATGTGTAAATGCCAGGTTGTAACACTCTGACTCTTCAATCAGATGCGTGCTTATTTTACTGCCATTTATTAAGAATGTTAATCTAAGGATATTATTCATGAAATATTGTCACTAGATTTCATAAATGCTAATAAAAAGATGTATTTTACAGACAGAAAGTTACAGGAACTAAATGTAATCTCTGAAAGGGGTAACATTTCTTTTAAAGGCAGGACCCACAGCCAGACATACAATACTAGCACATAGGTCATGAAAAACATGTTTTTTGTTATTGTCATTGTAAGAGGGCAAAATTACTTGTATCAGAAAATGATTTTAATGAAACATTTAAATTGTTATGATGTCAGGTTTGGGACAGGTGTGACGCTGGTGTGGCCACAGTGTGCACGTCTGATGTTGCTCACATGTGCTCCACTGAATGCTCAGGGAGTTTTTGCGTTTGCTCACAAACAATAACAATTAGAGGGAACATTGCCTACAAGCCTGTTTCACAGGTTTCTCTGCTCTTCAGGGGATTTGAAAAACACAGAGGCTATTTCATCCCTACAAGCCTGTTTCGCAGGTGTTTTTTCCTGACCTAATGTATATTCCGCTCTACCCCTGTATTGAGCACTGTATAACAGATAAACCACAGAAACCTCGACTATATACTGTATATATATACCGTATTTTTCGGACTATAAGTCACAGTTTTTTTCATAGTTTGGCCGGGGGTGCGACTTATACTCAAGAGCGACTTATGTGTGAAATTATTAACACATTACCGTAAAATATCAAATAATATTATTTAGCTCATTCACGTAAGAGACTAGACGTATAAGATTTCATGGGATTTAGCGATTAGGAGTGACAGATTGTTTGGTAAACGTATAGCATGTTCTATATGTTATAGTTATTTGAATGACTCTTACCATAATATGTTACGTTAACATACCAGGCACGTTCTCAGTTGGTTATTTATGCGTCTTATAACGTACACTTATTCAGCCTGTTGTTCACTATTCTTTATTTATTTTAAATTGCCTTTCAAATGTCTATTCTTGGTGTTGGGTTTTATCAAATAAATGTCCCCCAAAAATGCGACTTATACTCAAGTGCGACTTATATATGTTTTTTTCCTTCTTTATTATGCATTTTCGGCCGGTGCGACTTATACTCCGGAGAGACTTATACTCTGGAGCGACTTATACTCCGAAAAATACGGTATATATATGTAGTCGAGGTTTCTGTGGTTTATCTATATATATATAGTCAAGGTTTCTGTGGTTTATCTATATATATATAGTCAAGGTTTCTGTGGTTTATCTATATATATATAGTCAAGGTTTCTGTGGTTTATCTGTTATACAGCGCTCAATAATACAGGGGTAGAGCGGAATATACATTAGGTCAGGAAAAAACACAGAGGCTATTTCATCCATACAAGGCTGTTATATATATATATATATATATATATATATATATATATATATATATATATATATATATATATATATATATATATATATATATATATATATATATATATATATATATATACATATATATATATATATATATATATACATATATATATATATATATATATATATATATATATATATATATATATATATATATATATATATATAGTAGAGGTTTCTATATATTTTATAAAACTGCGAAACAGGCTTGTAGGGATGATATAGCCTCTGAGTTTTTTCTGATTTAACGTATATATATATATATATATATATATATATATATATATATATATATATATATATATATATATATATATATACACACACACACACACACACACACACACACACACACACACACACACACACACACACACATACACACACACACACAGTGTGGCCCCCGACCAATTTTTTTTAAACCCAATGCGGCCCCCCGAGTCAAAAAGTTTGGGGACACCTGCCACCTTAAGAACCGCAGCTATCAAAACTAAGTAGGTGGCATTTTGACTGTGTGTGCGGTGAGTGTTGTTAATCAAACTAATTGCTAGTAGGAAGCCCCCCAACAGGTAATAAAAACACAAGAATCCATCTAGAGGAAACTCACATGAACTTAGGTCACCATGGTGGGTCACATTTGTGCATGCACGGGGCAACATAGACCGGAATAACAGCATTAAAAACCACAGCCATAAACACATTGGAATGTGTATAAACCGCACCACACGCCAACCTAAACAAACTAAATGCATTAATGTAGGAAGGAAGAACCAGAGGGTTCACGGTTCGAATCCTGCTCCCTACACCTCAGTCATTGTCCCACGTTGTGTTGTATTCTTTTAAATCACAGCCAAGCTTACAGAGGAAGTGTTCCATATTTACAGTTAAGTGGCGGCTTCTCGTAAATGCTGTCTGACAGCTTTGACGCAAGTGCCAGCGTGCCGATGTGTTTATATTTGGCATTCAGGATAACGTCCACACATAACAGGAACGCCGCGAAGGGATTAAGCGTTTTAGTGGTGGCGATGATTTAAAATGATGGAGCACATTAGAGAGGAGCAGCAGCTGCTTGGACAGGTAGAAAACTTAGATGTTAACATCAGATTCAATCTAAAGAGCAGTGGCGCATTTGGAAGGCAACAAAGTACTCAACAATTGTTATATTGACTGTTTGTTTCTTTTAATGGCACTCAGATTGGAGTACAAGTCAGATACATAGAACTAAGCACTTAGTGCTTAGAAGGAGGCTAAAATAAAAATGTGGTTTTAGGGCTTATTCAAGCATCGTAAAAGCAATTGAGTAACGTGCACAGACAGGTGTGAAATGAGGTGAGAGATGTTAGGCATACATTGTGGGACTTAAAGCTGGTGTCATTAAAAGAGATGTGGCGTCTTCATGTGTGGTAAATGCACAGGGTCAAAAACAGTAGGATTAACAGTTGTGGCTGTAGGCAATCGCCACAGTTTTGTCATTTTGGTGTGGAAGGACCTTAAAATTGGGCTATTTTTCATACTAGTCCTTAAAGGGGACCTGATGAAAATACATTCTACTTTTACAGTACATCCTTCTAGTGTAGATAATATGTGTTGGATATGCTTTTGGTGTATCTGTATATTTTGCTCCTTTTATAACGCATTTTTTGATTCAAATGAAACCAAGCCCCACCCTCCCCAAAATGATGTTATTTTTTCTCTATAATTGTCACGGCCAGGGCGCATTGGAATGCGCCCTTATCTTTGCGCTCTGCTTGCCGCACCTCGGGACGCGCCCACGGCCGTGTCACGCCCACATGTCGGCAAGGCTGTGGGCAATCAGCGCACCTGGACCTGATGAGAGGGAGCTGAATAAAAGGACCAGTGGACCCAAGGATCCTGGCGGGAACTTAGTTCTCAATGGTGGACCGTAAGCCTACTTTCGCTTTATGCTCTCAGTCTTTCCCTGCATTTTCCCTCCGTGCCTGACGTCCTTGTTTGTTCCCCCCCTCAGTTCCTTCCCGAGTCTTAGCCCTTGGAGATCCTCCGTGTTTTGCCTTCCTCGATCCTCGACCCTCGCTCTGGACACGGACCTTGTCTCTTCTCTCCTGCCCTGGATCATCTGCCTGCCCCACGGACTGCCTTGTTCATTCGCTCTCGACAACACTTGGTAACACACACTTCAGTTAACCTTACACATAGCCTCACACACACACACACACACACACACACACACACTCACACACACACACACACACACACACACACTCTTGGGTTTTGACACACACACCATTCTATAGTTTATTTGGTTAGTATTGTTTAGTTTATTGTATTGTTGGTTGTTATATATATATATATTTATTAATATCTATAATAAATACATAGAACTATACTTCCCCCTGGTGTCTTTGCCGTCATCTCCCTCTGTTAAAACCAAAACAATAATTTGTTCACTGTTCAAAACTGTATTTTAAAGTATTTTTTTTAACCAGACACGGTCGGAAAAAAACTTCAGAAACATATTTTACGTATTTTACGGACCATAAGGCGCACCGGATTAGAAGGCGCACTGTGAATGAACGGGTCTATTCGGGGCTATTTTCATACAAAAGGCGCACTGGATTATAAAGCGCATTAAAGGGGTCATACTATGATTTTTTTCTACATTTAAAACATTTCTTTGTGGGCTACATCAGTGGTGCCCAACCACCGGTCCGGGGACCGGCACCGGTCCGTGACGCATTTGGCCACACAGAGACATTAAATCATTTTTAACCGACCAAACACACCAAACACCAGACACACCAATAAGTTTGTTCATAGATGTATTATAAAACTCCTGATTGCCCTTGGCTATATTTGTTACATCTTTGTTACATGGGACAAAGCACATGTCATAACGGGGGGGCTTTCGCAGCTTACTGCAAGGTTTGTTCTCCCTGGAAGCAAACAAACTATTCCGGACAGGACTTGAAGGTAGGAACATGATTTAATCTTCGAATGTCGAACACAGCAATATCACACTTCATCTGGGCTCTGTGTAAAAGCAAGGGGTGGCTTCTGTTCTGGCTTTGATGCAGATATTCTGTGGGACCTCTGGGTAAACTAGGCTTATGTTTTCTTGCACAATCAGAGCATCTTTGGTACAGACACATGTCACTAAACTAGACATGTAACACCCACTTGGCTTCCAAAAGGGGCCTCAGGTTGATGAATCCAAGCGCACCAAAGGACCAAAAAGGGAATGATAAGAGCATAGTACAGTAAGCCCCCCGAAACACTTGGCACCCATCTGTTTCCCTTAATTATTTGCCCTTCAGATGGTTGCTTTCAAGTCAATACCAGTATGGAGACAATCCATCATGGTTTGATTATTAAAAGACAATGAAGTGGGACATGAATGAGGCGCCCCCGTTGCTGCCGAGGCCATTTATTGAAACAGAGCCCCAATGCATGAACGTCTCCCTTTAAAAGGGTCTGATAGATTGATTGTGGAAGCAAGCCAAATAAGGTTCAAGGGAAACACAGACACAAGGAACAAGAGATCAGAGGCACAGTGCCAACTTTGCCAAACAACAGCCTCACAAAGAAGTTCTCAAACTGGACATGAGCTGCTATCGTATAAACATCGCCTTTGGGTTCGTTAAAAACATTCGGCTCTCGGCATGCATTCGCATATTTTAATCCTGAGAGTAATAAACTAGTGTGATGTTTGGAGGCACTTTGACAAAAGAGACTGCAAGTAAAAGTGGAGTGTGAGAACGATTCAAAGTACACCGTCAAGGATGTATGCAGATGAGGTAACAACCTGCACTAGTTTGGATTTACAATTTAAAGTAGGTCATACTTTAATACCAAGTCTGCTATACCTTTCACATATTTCATTTGATAAGCCCAGAAGAACCCAAAACCACAATGTGCCAAGCTCATAGTTTACCAACTAACCACATCCTTGTGACCCTGACATCAGTACACTCGCCAAAGTCCCACAAACTCAAAACATTTATTAATTAAAGCATTTAATCTCTTAAAATGGGATTCAATTGTAACACAGCTTGCAATGGCCACAATGTAAAACTACGTTTTTTTTTAAAAATATTTCAACATCCCAATTTTCATTCAACAAAACAATCATACCTTATTAGTAATTTTTTAAACCTTTATTTAAAGTTAAAGTACCAATGATAGTCACACACACACACTAGGTGTGGTGAAATTAACCTCTGCATTTGACCCATCCACTTGTCCACCCCCTGGGAGGTGAGGGGAGCAGTAAGCAGCAGCAGTGGCCACACTCGGGAATCATTTTGGTGATTTAACCCCCAATTCCAACCTTTGATGCTGAGTGCCGAGCAGGGAGGTAATGGGTCCCATTTTTATAGTCTTTGATATGACTTGGCCGGGGTTTGAACTCACAACCTACCAATCTCAGGGCAGACACTCTAACCACAAGGCCAGGAAATTCCCATTGAGATAAAGAATGTCTTTGCCAGCTATTCCTGCCACCCACATTCTTACACCAGTGTGGGTGACACTGGGAGAAAGGTAAAGTCTCTTGCCCAAGGACACAACGGCAGTGACTAGGATGTTGGCAGCTGAATTTGTACCAGAAACCCTCAAGTTTCTGGACAACCGCGCTATCCTTTCACAGTAACTTATGTTTAACCCTTCACATGGCACTAAAACGTCATTATTAAAACTAATTCAACCCTGGACATCAAGAGTAGGACTTTTATTCAACTTTTTCAAAATGTTTTTTTATTGTCATTTATCAATATATTGTTACATGTTTAAATATCAAACAGTAAAACCCTTATATATATATATATATATATATATATATATATATATATATATATATATATATATATATATATATATATATATATATATATATATATATATATATATATATATATATATATATATATATATATATATATATATAATATGTTGTATATTATTTCATGTTATATGAATATATTATGTTATTACTACATTAATTTATTTTTTAACTAAAACACAAAAACATTTGTATTTTTTTTCCCCAGATAAAAACTACTTCAAAACTTTTTTTATAGATTTTTATAAATAACATATTTTATAAAATTGTTTGCACTTCTATTATATTTTTTATTATTTGTATTAGCTAACGTGATAGCATCGGGCTTAACTGCAGATATAAACAAAACAAATAAGCCCCTGACTGGAAGGATAGACAGAAAATCAACAATACTATTAAACCATAGACCTGTAACTACACGGTTAATGCTTTCCAGCCTGGCGAAGCTTAACAATGCTGTTGCTAACGACGCCATTGAAGCTAACTTAGCTACGGGACCTCACAGAGCTATGCTAAAAACATTAGCTATCCACATACGCCAGACCTCATCTGCTCATCACCACCCGTGCTCACCTGCGTTCCAGCGATCGACGGAGCGACGAAGGACTTCACCCGATCATCGATGCGGTCGGCGGCTAGCGTCGGATAGCGCGTCTGCTATCCAAGTCAAAGTCCTCCTGGTTGTGTTGCTGCAGCCAGCCGCTAATACACCGATCCCACCTACAGCTTTCTTCTTTGCAGTCTTCATTGTTCATTAAACAAATTGCAAAAGATTCACCAACACAGATGTCAAGAATACTGTGGAATTTTGCGATGAAAACAGAGCTTTTTGTATTGGATACAATGGTGTCCGAATACTTCCGTTTCAACCATTGATGTCACGCGCATACGTCATCATACATAGACGTTTTCAACCGGAAGTTTTGCGGGAAATTTAAAATTGCACTTTATAAGTTAACCCGGCCGTATTGGCATGTGTTGCAATGTTAAGATTTCATCATTGATATATAAACTATCAGACTGCGTGGTCGGTAGTAGTGGCTTTCAGTAGGCCTTTAATATAATTGATGGTGGTGCACCACCACAGCAAAATCATAGCCGCCATACTTTAAGCGTAAGTGTTTTAGTGAGAAGCACCTTGCTGTCAAACAGACAAATCCATCAAACCAATAAGTGCATCGAAATTTGTTGACGTCATCCAACATCAGTGCTCATTTTTGCGTCTGTTTTGCAAGTGATTGTAACAAAATTAGAGCATCAATAATGAGAAACTTTGATGAAGTCCGTGAACGTACCTAATAGGCGCAAAAAGAGACGCTGTCTTGACAAATCCGAGCGGTCCGTGAACAAGATAAGTCGACACAATGCGATGGGAAAATCCCCTCTATTGCAGGGGTGTCAAAGTAAAAGCCCACGAATGAATTATCTATGGCCCCCGGGATATTTGATTAGTATTAGAACCGGCCCGCAGGCCACAGCCGCCTGCTGCTGTTTTGCACGCACCAATACTCCATCAGTGTTGGCGCTAGGAATTTTCAAAATGAAGTCTCATGGACCCCATCAAGTCGTAAAAATGGAATTCCACAGTACATTTTTGGGGTCCCACTTTTTTGTAACCATTTTGAAAACAAATGATAGAGATGTCCAATAATATCGGACTGCCGATATTATCGGCCGATAAATGCTTTAAAATGTAATATCAGAAATTATCGGTATCGGTTTCAAAAAGTAAAATGTATGACTTTTTAAAACGCCGCTGTACGGAGTGGTAGGGAGAAGTACAGAGCGCCAATAAACCTTAAAGGCACTGCCTTTGCGTGCCGGCCCAATCACATAATATCTACGGCTTTTCACACACACAAGTGAATGCAAGCATACTTGGTCATACAGGTCACACTGAGGGTGACCATATAAACAACTTTAACACTGTTACAAATATGCACCACACTGTGAACCCACACCAAACAAGAATGACAAACACATTTTGGAAGAACAGCCGCACCGTAACACAACATAAACACAACAGAACAAATACCCAGAACCCTTTGCAGGACTAACTCTTCGGGACGCTACAATGTACACCCCCCGCCACCTCCTACCCACCCCCCCCCAACCCCGCCCACCTCAACCTCCTCCTTGTCCCAAATTCCAAGCTGCTGTTTTGAGGCATGCTAAAAAAAAATGATGCACTTTGTGACTTCAATAATAAATATGGCAGTGCCATGTTGGCATTTTTTTCCATAACTTGAGTTGATTTATTTTGGAAAACCTTGTTACATTGTTTAATGCATCCAGCGGGGCATCACAACAAAATTAGGCATAATAATGTGTTAATTCCACGACTGTATATATCGGTATCGGTTGATATCGGAATTGGTAATTAAGAGTTGGACAATATCGGAATATCGGATATCGGCAAAAAAGCCATTATCGGACATCTCTACAAATGATAAATGTATGCATTATCCTGTTATAACTCACATTCTATATTGTGTTTTGGAAAAAGTTGTCATATACGTTACTTAATTCATTTAAAAAAATGTATACAAAAGAAAACACATTTTCATGCATTTGTAAATTCATTCAGTTATAAACATTCATTCACTTTCTTCTTTCCTTTATGGATCTAAACTTTACCGCTGCCGGTATTTTTTTCTATAATTTTATTGCAATATTTTCAGATTGTGTTTGTTCTATTTTTGGCCAAAGTAAGACAAAAAAACAATCTGAAGTTGTCTTTTTTTTTTTGTTTTAATGCCATGACTTTAATAGTCCGGCCCGCGTGTGCACAGATTTTCCTCCATGCGGCCCCTGAACTAAAATGAGTTTGACACCCCTGCTCTATTGCCTTTGTACATAATGTACAGGATACATGTGTAGCCACTACTCTCTTGAATGATGACCTGAATCGTTTGTTTACTCTGCGGTTGTTGTCTTGTGATACAGCTGTAAATATATTGATGTCGTAATGCAACAACGGTCAATGCACCGATAAGCACTGGACCCCCAGTCCAGGGATCACACAAAAAAGGTGTTTGTTTGGATGAAATTAATTCATTACAATGATGGAATAAGCGTTCCTCTAGAAAAAATATTTTTTCATTATTTTTTAGGGCCAGGCTGCCATCATATTGGATTAGTCTGTTTTTGCAAAGAAACATTTTAAGTTTGAAAAATTGTAGAAAAATATAA
This sequence comes from Entelurus aequoreus, assembly GCF_033978785.1. NCBI lineage: Eukaryota > Metazoa > Chordata > Actinopteri > Syngnathiformes > Syngnathidae > Entelurus > Entelurus aequoreus. The sequence continues at coordinate 34,314,928 of NC_084747.1, forward strand.
AAAATACATTTTTGTAATAAATGTGCATTTTTTAAATTGAGACTATCATTTTGGTTGTTAAAAACGATTCAATTGCAACCCACATCAACAGGATGGCTGTTTCATGACAAGCTCCACAAAACAAATGTATATATTAAAATAAAATAAAAAATGGAGACATCTATTTTTGCGTCCTAACTCTTCATTTGTACACATAACCATATTTATTGGTGGAACTCTCGAGGAAACCGCAGTATCACCTAAGGGTGCACCACAGGGGTTTTTCCGGTAAAACCTGCCTTCAATGCTGCACCACAGGAGGGCTTATATTGCCGCTTCACACGCAGTATAAGCGGCATTTAGCGCCGTGACATTCTGATTTTTCTTGCGCTGCAACTCGCTCCACTTAAAAAAAAACAAATCTCCCCACTCGCTCGGTTTGTTTGACAACCACACGGTGAGGTGGGATGTGAGAAAGACATCAGGACCAGATAGAACCTTGGATCAAACGACAGTTAGTAAAGGGCATGTGCAACCAAGCGTCTCCCTATCTGCCCGCACCGTTCGGATTGTATCAGCATGAACGAGCTCTGACATTCAAATGCATAACCTCTTTTTTACACGGGAGGTACTATTCCTGGAAAATTTACCTTTTTGGCTTAGACCTGAGTCTTTCACTTTGGAGCCCAAGGCCTAAAACAAACTACTATGAGGGTTTCCCCCTAGATTACCAAGATTCCTGTGATGGCGGGGACGTGGTTAGAGGCGTGGTGGGGGTGTGGTCACCATGATGTGTGTGTATTAGGGTTGTACGGTATACCGGTATTGGTATAGTATCGCGATACTAAAGAATCATATTCGCTACTATACCGCCTCTAAAAAGTACTCAGGACTTTGAATATGACCGATGTATGATCCTGTTACTACTTGGTATCGGATTGATACCTAAATTTGTGGTATCATCCAAAACTAATGTAAAACATCCAAACAACAGAAGAATAAGTGATTATTACATTTTAACAAAAGTGTAGATAGAACATGTTAAAAGAGAAAATAACCAGATATGAACAGAATATGAACAAGCAGATTAATAATTAATTTTCTATCACTAGTCCTTTGACAAAATATTAGAATGGAAAATGACACAATATGTTACTGCATATGTCAGCAGACTAATTAGGAGCGTTTGTTTGCTTACTTACTAATAAAAGACAAGTTGTCTTGTATGTTCGCTATTTTATTTAATGACTAAATTGCAATAAGAAACATATGTTTAATGTACCCTAAGATTTTTTTGTTAAAATAAAGCCAATTATACAATTTTTTGTGGTCCCCTTTATTTAGAAAAATACCGAAAAGTATCGAAATACATTTTAGTAGAGGTACCGGTACCAAAATATTGGTATCGGGACAACACTACATTGTATCAATCAATCAATCAATCAATGTTTATTTATATAGCACTAAATCACAAGTGTCTCAAAGGGCTGCTCAAGCCACAATGACATCCTCGGTTCAGAGCCCACATATATATATATATATGATTTGCATAATTCGCTGTGATGATAAAATGTTCTTTAAAAAGGCTCAAAAAGTGTATACACACATTTAAAAACAAATATGTGTTATTATTTAGTATTAAATATTAAATAATATTTTTTTATACACATATATATATATGTATATGTATATATATATATAGTGTATATATATGTGTGTGTGTACATATATATATATATATATATATATGTGTATATATATATATATATATATATATATATATATATATGTGTATATATATATATATATATATATATATATATATATATATATATATATATATATATATATATATATATATATATATATATATATATATATATATATATATGTGTATAGGGCAGCACGGTGACACAGGGGTTAGTGCATATGCCTCACAATACAAAGGTCCTGAGTAGTCCTGTGTTCAATCCCGGGCTCGGGATCTTTCTGTGTGGAGTTTGCATGTTCTCCCCGTGACTGCGTGGGTTCCCTCTGGGTACTCCGGCTTCCTCCCACCTCCAAAGACATGCACCTGGGGATAGGTTGATTGGCAACACTAAACTGGCCCTAGTGTGTAAATGTGAGTGTGAATGTTGTCCGTCTATCTGTGTTGGCCCTGCAATGAGGTGGCGACTTGTCCAGGGTGTACCCCGCCTTCCGCCCGATTGTAGCTGAGATAGGCTCCAGCACCCCCCGCGACCCCAAAAGGGACAAGCGGTAGAAAATGGATATATATATATATATATATATATATATATATATATATATATATATATATATATATATATATATATATATATATATATATATATATATATATATATGTGTGTTTGTGTAAAATATTCAACAAAATATACACATTTTTTACGAATATACATTTAAAAATATATATATTTAAAATATCTTCACAATAATTCTTAAATTTAATTATATATAATATTATATTAAAATAAATTGATAATAGACAGAAGAACAAAGGCTAAACACTGCTGCCCCACCTCAGGGTTTCCTTCACAGTGAACATCCACAGAAATCCGTGTGTGTCTTTGTTAAAGTTTGTTCAAATCCAAAATGCATTGGCCTTGAAATGCTTGTTTTTTATCATATCCGTAGGTAAGGAAGTGCAAGCCGGCTTGCATCCCTGCGTTCATGAGCTCGGTATATTTAGAGGTTGTAGGAGAAAAAGCCACTGAGGGACGAGTTTTGGCTCATATAAAAGTAAGAGGATGTGCAATCAATAAAACAATAGCTGCGCCAGATGGATATTTACTGCCTCCTGTGTTCCTGGACAGGCTATAAATGGGAAAAGTCTAGAAGTCGATAATCTAACAGGTGTTCACTACATGATGCTTTTGTCCTGCAGCTTTCAGACGATTTAGGAGAAACAAACTTCTCCATGCTGGACACTTGACTGAAAGGACATCACTTCAAAACCATAGAGCATGAACATACAATACATAATAACGCAAGTATCACACATAATATTTACTAGAGGTGAACATGCATGAAAGGCAAGCAACGCAGTACCATACCAGATCCAGCAGACGGTGTTTTGTTTAAAAATGCTTGTAAGTGATTTTGTATTTATTATACGAAGTGTTTCAAAAGCAAAATGAATGCATAACTTGAGCCTTTGATCATATTTCGGAACATTACATTTTTATGAAAAAAGTATTGTTATATCTGAATGTTCTGAATTCCTTTTTCCATGCAATATTGAGTCAGGGTTATTCTGCCTGGAGGACCAGCGCATGTATGGCTGTAACTCCACTTCCCATAGCTGATGTCACCATCTCTATGCCACTGACCTACTGAATCAACAGTGCCTCTGCTGGTTGAAACAAATACACTCAATGTTGCTTTTGCTTCAAGATGCAATTAATCACAGTCCTTGGTAGGGGTGTAACGGTACACAAAAATTTCGGTTTGGTACGTACCTCGGTTTAGAGGTCACAGTTAGGTTCATTTCCGGTACAGTAAGAAAACAACAAAAAATAAATGTTTTGGTTATTTATTTACCAAATTTGTAAACAATGGCTTTATCCTTTTAACATTGGGAACACTATAATAATTCTGCCCATGTTAATCAACATTAAACTGCCCCAAGTTGTTGCTCAGATTAAATAAAATGACAAAACTTTTCTTCTACATATAAAAAGTGCAACATTAAAGGCCTACTGAAACCCACTACTACCGACCACGCAGTCTGATAGTTTATATATCAATGATGAAATCTTAACATTGAAACACATGCCAATACGTCCGGGTTAACTTATAAAGTGCTATTTTAAAATTCCAGCCACACTTCCGGTTGAAAAACTCCTTTGGATATGATTTATGCGCGTGACGTCACAAAATCCACGGAAGTGGTTGGACCCCATCGAACCCGATATAAAAACCTCTTGTTTTCTTCGACAAAATTCCACAGTATTCTGGACATCTGTGTTGGTGAATCTTTTGCAATTTGTTTAATGAACAATGGAGGCTGCAAAGAAGAACGTTGTAGGTGGGATCGATCGGTGTATTAGCGGCTAAGTACAATACTTACAGCAACACAACAAGGACTACCGGTACTTACTACGCCCAGCCGATGCTTGCCGCCAAACCCACGGATGAAGTCCTTCGTCGCGCCGTTGATCGCTGGAACGCAGGTGAGCACGGCTGTTGATGGGAAGATGAGGGCTGGCTGGCGTAGGTGGAGCGCTAATGTTTTTATCATAGTTCTGTGAGGTCCGGTTGCTAAGTTGCTAAATTAGCCTTAGCGTCGTTAGCAACAGCATTGTTAAGCCTTACCAGGCTGAGAATTTTTAACCGTGTAGTTACATGTACATGGTTTAATAGTATTGTTGATCTTCTGTCTATCCTTCCAGTCAGGGGTTTATTTCTTTTGTTTCTATCTTCATTTGAGAACGATGCTATCACGTTAGCTCAGTAGCTAAGTGTGTCACCGATGTATTGTCGTGGAAATGAAAGTCACTTTAAATGTCCATTTCGCGTTCTCGACTCTCATTTTCAAGAGGATATAGTATCCGAGGTGGTTTAAAATACAAATCCGTGATCCACAATAGAAAAAGGAGAGAGTGTGGAATCCAATGAGCCAGCTTGTACCTAAGTTACGGTCAGAGCGAAAAAAGATACGTCCATCACTGCCTCTCCAGTCCTTCACTGTAACGTTCCTCATCTACGAATCTTTCATCCTCGCTCAAATTAATGGGGTAATCGTCGCTTTGTCGCTCCGAATCGCTCCGAATCGCTCGCTCCATTGTAAACAACGGGGAATTGTGAGGAATACTAGCTCCTGTGACATCACGCTACTTCCGGTACAGGCAAGGCTTTTTTTATCAGCGAGCAAAAGTTGCGAACTTTATCGTCGATTTTCTCTACTAAATCCTTTCAGCAAAAATATGGCAATATCGCGAAATGATCAAGTATGACACACAGAATGGATCGGCTATTCCCGTTTAAATTAAAAAAAATCATTTCAGTAGGCCCTTAAACAGTTTCAAGTCAACTCATCATGCTTAATTTATTACAGCATTTGGGAAGCCTGTAGTTGATTTTTAATATGTAAATGTTATATTTTTATCAACATGTGATAGCAGGGACCCTGCCATTCAAAACTAGGCTGCTCCATTACTAATGATTAATGTAACTATAGCTGAAAAAATAGTACAATAGCAATAGGAGAGACTATTCATCCCTGAACACCATGGAGTTCATGTAGGCTTTATGATGCACTTACATTATTATATCAACTATCAGAGACAGAAACTCTTCATTTAACATAATGTCCCTTTTTGCTGCTTCAACACAGCTCAATCAACACAGAAAAAGGTAAAGTGAAATAACAGACAGACAGGGCTTTGCTGTCCGTAACACACACACACACACACACACACACACACACACACACACACACACACACACACACACACCCACACACACACACACCGCAAAATGAGCTAACGTTACTAGTAGTTGACTGGGAGGTGTTTATTGTAATTTGGGGAGAGTCCGCTGCCTAATGCTTACCTGCTAAACGCTAAGCACTGACTACATGCGCTCTGAATACGATTGGCTGTTACCGCTCTGAATACGCACTGCTGATTGGCTGTTACCGCTCTGCATGTAACCAATCAGATGGTTGTGTGGGTGGGACAATGCTGAGTGCTGTGTAGAGTACTGACAGAGAAGAGGCAGAAAGCGGAGCAGCTTGTTAAGACTTTAGCTTAGGCGACTTCATACGTTCGTGTGGAAACTCGTTCGGTACACCTCCGAACCGAACCGAAACCCCCGTACCTAAACGGTTCAATACAAATACACGTACCGTTACACCCCTAGTCCTTGGTGATTAACCAATTGTTTATTATGTCCATTTGTTATCTCTGTGGTGTTGTTTGTGATAGTTCTTGCCAAGTCTCCCTGTCCTTTCTTTGCTGTATAATAAGTGCAGTTCTGAACTCCTGCTTCCCTGGTAGTTTTTTTTTAATATTATCATTAATATTGCGGCAGTTGTGTCATAGTGTAATAATAATAATAATACCTGGGATTTATATAGCGCTTTTCTAAGTACCCAAAGTCGCTTTACATGTTAAAAACCCATCATTCATTCACACCTGGTGGTGGTAAGCTACTTTCGTAGCCACAGCTGCCCTGGGGTAGACTGACGGAAGCGTGGCTGCCAATTTGCGCCTACGGCCCCTCCGACCACCACCTATCATTCATTCAACATTCATTCACCGGTGTGAGCAGCACCGGGGGCAAGGGTGAAGTGTCCTGCCCAAGGACACAACGGCATGGTAAGAGGCGGGGAGCGAACCTGCAACCCTCAGGTTTCTGACACGGGCGCTCTACCCACTACGCCATGCCGCCCCAAAAGTGTAGAACTTTACGTTGGACAGCAAACTAGTTGAATCAACAGCGCTTCTGCTGGTTGCAGCCAGTAATGCATTCCATTTTGCCTCATATGCTTTATGATTTCTGAATGAATGTATTGTTGGACCCATTCTAGAGATGGGATTTATGACTCTTTGAAGGAGATGTTCCTTTCAAAGAGCCGTTTAAAAGACCGGCTCGTTATTATAGTTTTTTTGTAGCATTTCCATGAAATATTGACCGTATTTTTATATTTGTTTTGTTTTTTTTGTAAACATCCATCCATTTTCTACTGCTTGTTCCTTTTGGGGTCACGGAGGGTGCTGGAGCCTATCTCAGCTGCATTCGGGCGGTACACCCTGGACAAGTCGCCACCTCATCGCAGGGCCAGCACAGACAAACATTCCATTAGGAGGTGCCATATGCCCATGCTCTGACAGTGACATCACTGTTTTGAATGTTCCGGTCATGACCTGCCATGACATGTTTTATGTTTGTTTCTGTGTCAGCGCCCCATCATGTTCGTTTTTGTTTTTTTTCACTTCTTGTGCGCTTCCCCTGCCTCGTCATACAGCCGTTGTGACACCCCTGCCTCCGATTGTGATGAGGATCGCCATCGACGTGCTTTATATGCCAGTGCCGCGTCGCTGTGTTGGTGTTTCGCCATCTTTTGTATCGTTGCATGTACAAAACACAAACCCAGTGAAGTTGGCACGTTGTGTAAATCATAAATAAAAACAGAATACAATGATTTGCTAATCCTTTTCAACCTATATTCAATTGAATAGAGTGCAAAGACAAGATACTTAACGTTCGAACTGGAAAACGTTGTTATTTTTTGCAAATATTAGCTCATTTGGTATTTGATGCATGCAACATGTTTCAAAAAAGCTGGCTCAAGTGGCAAAAAAGACTGAGAAAGTTGAGGAATGCTCATCAAACACTTACTTGGAACACTCCACAGGTGAACAGGCTAATTGGGAACAGGTGGGTGCCATGATTGGGTATAAAAGCAGCTTTAATGAAATGTTCAGTCATTCACAAACAAGGATGGGGCGAGGGTCACCATTTTGTGAAAAAATGCGTGAGCAAATTGCCGAACAGTTTAAGAACAACATTTCTCAACGGGCTATTGCAAGGAATTTAGGGATTTCTCCATATATGGTCTGTAATATCTTCAAAAGGTTCAGAGAATCTCGAGAAATCACTGTACGTAACCGTAATAAACATTGAATGCCTGTGACTTTTGATCCCTCAGGCGGTACTGCATCAAAAACCGACATCAGTATGTAAAGGATATCTCCACATGGGCTCAGGAACACTTCAGAAAACCACTGTCAGTAACGACAGTGTGTCGCAACATCTGTAAGTGCAAGTTAAAACTCTACTATGAAAATCAAAAGTCATTTATCAACAACACCCAGAAACGCCGCCGGCCTCCCTGGGCCTGAGCTCATCTAAGATGGACTGATGCAAAGTGGAAAAGTGTTCTGTGGTCTGACGAGTCCACATTTCAAATTGTTTTGGAAACTGTGCATGTTGTGTCCTCCGGACCAAAGAGGAAAATAACCATCCGGATTGTTATACGCACAAAGTTCAAAAGACAGCATCTGTGATGGTATGGGGGTGTATTAGTGCCCAATGCATTAACTTACACATCTGTGAAGGCACCATTAATGCTGAAAGGTACATACAGGTTTTGGAGCAACATCCAAGCAATGTTATCATGGACGCCCCAGCTTATTTCAGCAAGACAATGCCAAGCCATGTGTTACAACAGCGTGGCTTCATAGTATTACACAACGTGCCAACTTCACTGGTTTTGGAATTGTTTCTGCAAAGAAAATTATATCACCATTTGTACTTGCACATATTGCCCTGTCTCTGCATCCTGGGGCTACGCTTACTGCTGTCATACAAATTCATGACATTTCCCTCACTTAAAAAAACGACAAAATATTTTAACAATACTGAAAAATAAAATACAAATTGCTGACGCTGTGTCAGCGTGTGCATAAAAAAAACTTCTACCGAATGAACAATTCTTATTGTTAAGAGAGTCGTTCAAGACATCTCTAACCTATTGGTCTTGCATAATCTGTGCAGTGTTGTTAGTGTGCGTTCCTGCCGGGTCTCCCTGTCCTTTCTCTGCTCTATGATACAGACGAGTCCCAAAGTCCACAGCAAAGTTGCCAGAGCGAGCGAGCAATAATAAAATGCTTGTGTCTTCTCATAAATAGACACATCCTGCCGTAAAGTCCCGCAAATGCTGGGTGATTTCATTTTACCCTCACGCACAATCATTTCATCTTTGTTAATGGTCTTTTTTCCCCTTAATCTGCAGAGCTTCAATTTCATGCAGGTTCCATTATGCTAAGTGACTGAGTGTGTGTCCTGCTGATAACTGGCTGGCCGGTCCGGGCCTTGTGACGGAGCACCATGCTAATCTCTTTAAAGGTAATGCGCAGGCCACAGGAGAGTACAGCCTCCAACTAGCACTCACTTTCTTTAGCCTCTTCTCATTACTCGGCCATCTGTCTTATTGATTTATTGTACGCCGCCTTGTTCCAGCAATCTTTAGGCCTTTCATTTCGCTGTCCTTTTGCCTCCGTGCAACTAAACACCTCATCCTGCAGACTTATTTCCTCCCCGTGTCCTGCCTCAAACCATATATTTATAATAAAGGATGCAATAAGCTAAATTCAATCACGCTCAGTGATACTGACAATAGAGGACCCGGTCCCTGAATCCGCACAGACTGAATGACAATGCATTGGATAGGAGCCGCCGCGTTATTGCCAATACAGAATGATTCTGCCTAAATGTGGTTATCTCTGCTCAGCATATTGTTGCAGGAACGCAGCCAGCATCGCTAAACTAATGACACCGAGGTGACAATGCCCAGGCAGGCGGATCACTGAGACACCCGCTACAATGTTGCAACACCATGAATGAAAGACAACATGTCATTTGGAGCTCGTAAAGCATAGAAATGGCAATGATTGCCATGGCTGTTTACATAATGCTCTAAGATGAGGCAAATATGCTGAATTTTGGACAAGATCCATTAATAATAAACACACACTTGTTATACTTAAACCCTTTAGACCAGTGGTTCTCAAATGGGGGTACGCGTACCCCTGGGGGTACTTGAAGGTATGCCAAGGGGTACATGAGATTTTTTTTTTGTGTCTGTCAAAAAGAACTGTGAAAAGAAATGCAACAATGCAATATTCAGTGTTGACAGCTAGATTTTTTGTGGACATGTTCCATAAATATTGATGTTAAAGATTTCTTTTTTTGAGAAATGTTTAGAATTAAGTTCATGAATCAGATGGATCTCTATTACAATCCCCAAAGAGGGCACTTTAAGTTGATGATTACTTCTATGTGTAGAAATCTTTATTTATAATTGAATCACTTGTTTATTTTTCAACAAGTTTTTAGTTATTTTTATATCTTTTTTTCCAAATAGTTCCAGAAAGACCACAACAAATGAGCAATATTTTGCACTGTTATACAATTTAATAAATCAGAAACTGATGACATAGTGCTGTATTTTACTTCTTTATCTCTTTTTTTCAACCAAAAATGCTTTGCTCTGATTAGGGGGTACTTGAATTAAAAAAATGTTCACAGGGGGTACATCACTGAAAAAAGGATGAGAACCACTGCTTTAGACCAGGGGTCGGCAACCCAAAATGCTGAAAGAGCCATATTGGACAAAAAATACAAAAACAAATCTGTCTGGAGCCACAAAAATTAAAAGCCTTATATAAGTGTTATAATGAAGACAACACATAATGTGAGTGTCTATATTAGCTATAATAGCCTACTATCAAAGGCTGATGCAAATCTTCGTTGACAGAAATTGTGTATTTTAATTTATATTCTACACATTTTTGCAACATTGGAACTCATTAGTAAAACGGAGGCTTCTCACAGGATGAGATAACTTCTGGAAATGACTGGCTCAGAATGGCCAAAGGTATAGATGTGTGTGTCCAAGTTTAAAGGAAACGGCAGGCTGTCTTCTTCAAATGGATTTACTACTATCTTTGCAAGCTGGGTAACATTTGCTGTGGTCGGGAACAAAATTGCAAACAAACAACTATGAGAAATGCAGCCAATATTACATACAGATGTAATGTGTCATGAGGCATGCAAATGAAAACATAAATACACAGAGGACATAAGTAAAGTAAATTAAATGAGCTCAAACATACCTACAAACGAGGCATAATGATGCAATATATACATACAGCTAGCCTAAATAGCATGTTCATTTCATTTTTTTTTTTTTTTTTTTTTTTATTTCAATCAATGACATAAAAAAGTACAAAGTTGACAACACATAATAATATATATTAATATAGTGCAAAATGTAATGTATAGTATGTACTGCATGATTGTCCAGTTTTGCCTGAAAGGGAGTGGGAAGAAGATAACGTATTTAATCCCACCCCCAGCCTAAATAGCATGTTAGCTTCGATTAGCTTGCAGTCATGGATTGAACAAATATGCCTGATAAGCACTCCAACAAATCAATAAAATCAACAAATCTCACCTTTGTGCATTCACGCACACCATAAAACGTTTGGTGGACAAAATGAGACAAAGAAGGGGTGGCACAAAACTTGCTTTCTGTGGCAGCATCGGAGAAAGTTGTACATGTGGAAAAAACCATGATGAGTTCAAGGATCGCTGAAATTAGTAGGACAAAACAGTGCTTGCCAAATACTGTCATCAGTGAAGCATGTGTAACATAAACAGTGGGTTTTCTAACAATTACGAAGGTTTGTGTTATGTGTCTGAGTGACTTTTTCCATTTTCACACATCTCTGAAAGAGGTCCAGGGAGCCACTAGAGCGGCGCTAAAGAGCTGCATGTGGCTCTAGAGCCCCGGGTTGCTGAACTCCGCTTTAGACATTAGTCATTCAAATACTGGCACATATCCCCCTCAATTGATTATAATCAGCAAAATAAATTAAATTCAAACATTTTATTTTTTTTAACGTTATTTTAATGTTTTATTTTTCAACTTAACACATGTCTCTTTTGGTAATAAAATGTGTTTGTGATTTTAATGACCCTTTACTTTCTTTGCAGTTTATCTGGCATATTATATGTTTTAATAATGAGCATTATAATAATAATATAATAATTCTGACCTGTTTCATTCACTCTGCACTGTTTCACGTTGTACCGGCCATCTATTGTTGATGTTCAAATGGATTTTTAGAATTTAAAAAAAACCTCTTTTTTTTATGTCTTTAGAGGTGGGAGGAAGCCGGAGTACCCGGAGGGAACCCACGCAGTCACGGGGAAAACATGCAAACTCCACACAGAAAGGGGACCGAACACAGAACCTTGTTATTGTGAGGCACACACACTAACCCCATGTCGCACCGTGCTGCCCTCCAGATAGACATATTTATTATAATTATTTTGTCAACCTACAGTGAATATATTTGTCTTAGTTTTTTATTTATTCAATATCGGTCATTTTTGCAGATTTTATTAAATAATTTTTGCAGATCAACTGTCATAATTTTTACAATTTCATAATGTGCTTTACTGTGTAACTTTATCCTAAATTGACTATCATTATTCTCATTAAAAAAACATTTTTTTATAGATCTATATAGATTAATTTACAAATAAATTCTGCCTTTTCACGACGACAAGCTGAGATGAAGGCTGGTGCCTCAAGATATGCATTCTTCACAATGAGAACACACAAATGTATTAATGAGCCCTGAGTGAATAACCTTTAAATGTTTTTTTTTAAATTTGTTTGTTTGTTTGTTTTTTGCAAAAGAGAACAGAGCGAAACGAAGGTTTTCCGCAGGCCAGTGAGAATGATGCCACACGATGATACAAAGTGCTCACGGTGCTTAAAATGCTCGGCTGGCCCGGTGACAAATGCAAAAAGTGCATATGCTAATTGTAAAAGTAATGATGTGTGACAAGTTCAAATGTGCTGTTTTCTTAAGGAGTTTGTCACTGATGTACCCGACTTGACACAAAGAGGTAACATGAGAAGAACTAATTAGAAAAGACAGAATAAGACGTCAGTTTCTTTTAAAGGTACACACAATCATGATGTTGTTGGGCTGACAAGATATTTTTGGTAGAGCCGAGTGCACATTCCCTTTAATTGTTGCAATGTTTTTCACTGCCTACATGCTTGTTGTCAAACTCCTCCTCCCGTCACAAATGTCCCCAACAAGCACAGATGACAGCTCTACAATAAGTCAATTTCCATGGCCTTTGTGATCGCCGACTTCTTACATTGACTCTGTCATGCCATTTTTCTAATGGAACCGTTGCATTAATTCAGGAGCCCTGGGCCGTACGTCATGGTGGTCAACCTCCCCTGTGCAGCAATAAAGGGTTTATGGTCTGTTTAGAGTTCAGCAGAACCTCCAAAGTATCTGATCATTTCTAGACATTTGGGGAAAATTGTTGCTTTTGAAGTGGAGTTGGAGTTAGGTGGAAGTTAATAGAAGTTTGATCCCCACAAAGCCAAGGACTCACTACACTAAGGTTATCCAGGGTAAATCCCACCGAACCTTATCCTTGTCCATACACACACAATGGTCATTTAAGACCCCCTGCCCGCCCTCAGTCCGCCGGCGCAACGCGACCTAGTACGAATGCGCGGAAAATGCGCACGTCATAGTCACCTCCAGTGTTGCTTTGTGTGCAAGTTCTTAAATTTAACTTATCTGAACAATATCCAGTGTTGTGGTATTTCAGTTAACTGGAATCCAGTGTGCTGTGGGGCCCTATTGTAGTGAATCACACATGAGCCATCATAAATTAATCAAATCTTAAATGGACATGTGAAAGTAAACAATGTGTGTTAGAGCCATTTACTCTTTCTGTCCGTCAAATTCCTGACGTCACTAAGGGGTTGGCTCAAGGCCAAGTGCCAATCTATTTAGGGAGGGGCTGGTGTTGCCGAGTAGAGGCGCAACAGTTTTTGACTGTGTCAGGCTATGATTTGTTTGCTCCCGTGTATTTTCCATTTTTGTTACAAAGTGAGTTTGATTTACGTGACTGTCTGTTAATAAATATTTTGGTTAAACATGGACATGATTCTGGACATCAATTATTAGCCGGCTGCACACGTCTGAACTAGCTTCATTTATATTCGGCAACCAGTAGCAGTAAGAGTATAGGACTTTACCGCTACAATGTGATTAAAAACATTTTACATCGGTCAATTTAGGGATCTAGATATCTGGTCAGGATACTGCTCACTCTTTTGCCTTCACCTTCATTGTCCATTCCTTTTTGGTGACTTTATATACTCTGGACCTAGACGTTGAGTCCGCGACATACATGGCGGACAATAACTGATACAGTCTGCTTTGCTTTTCCAAATGCATTCGCCGTTTCTGTAGTCTTCTCTTGTCGGCCAGGCAATACAAGGCACACGCTACCTTTGTTTATCACATCCACGGGAACCCGCATTCTCGTTGTCTCTCCTTTGACAAATGGATGAAGTTGTGCGGTAAGTAGAATCACAGCTGACCCGGACATTCAAAAGTTCTCTTGCCGTCTGAAAAGTGTAGTATCCGAAATAGCTGCAATCACGCGTTTTCTTCTCTTAAGGTATTCATGTGTGATTTCCACAAGCGTCTGTACAGAAATAAACAGATCATATTTGCAACTTTTCCACCGCTAAGAAAAATTATAATTCAAATACTGTAACAATTTCGGTTTGACGTTGTTGGTCTGGACCCCAGGATGCATAGAAGTCAGTGCAGAAAAGAAGACCTTTTTATTATGAAAAATGCAGATAATACAAACAATTTTGGTGCATCACTTGTCAGTAGTGCGCAAATAATAGGCTATATTTAATATATGAATATGTATTTTTATTCCCAAGAAATAGCAAAATTGCTAAAAGACCGGAAATGCTTAGATGATGTCCGTGTCTCCTCTACTTAACAGCCATTAAAAGATTACAACCCTCCCAAATATATTACACTATATACATCCCATTCATACATTATATTACTTTCATTTACTTTTACGTAACAAACACTCATTAGCCTGCTCAGTGACCTTGTGGTTAGAGTGTCCGCCCTGAGATCGGTAGGTCGTGAGTTCAAACCCCGGCCGAGTCATACCAAAGACTATAAAAATGGGACCCGTTACCTCCCTCGGCTTAAGGGTTGGAATTGGGGGTTAAATCACCAAAATGATTCCTGAGCGCAGCCACCGTTGCTGCTCAATGCTCCCCTCACCTCCCAGGGGGTGGAACAAGGGTCAAATGCAGAGGGTAATTTCACCACACCTAGTGTGTGTGTGACTATCAGTGGTACTTTAACATGATTTTATTTTGTAGTAGTGGCGACTTTGAGGCCACTGGAGTCTGATAAAAAAATCACATTTTACTTGCAGTGTAAACAGTCCATCCATCAATTTTCTACCACTTGTCCCTTTCGGGGCCACGGGGGGTCGCTGGAGCCTATCTCAGCTACAATCGGGCGGAAGGCGGGGTACACCCTGGACAAGTCGCCACCTCATCACAGGCCCAACACAGATAGACAGACAACATTCACACTCACATTCACACACTAGGGCCAATTTTAGTGTTGCCAATCAACCTATCCCCAGGTGCATGTTTTTGGAGGTGGGAGGAAGCCGGAGTACCCAGTGGGAACCCACGCAGTCTCGGGGAGAACATGCAAACTCCGCACAGTCAGCTGGACAAAAATCGGAGCTAAAAAAAAATCAGATTCGGGCCACTTTGGTCTGAAGTGCAAACGTAGTCTTTGAGAGACGTCTTAAGGCTTAGTTCTCTTCATCAAATCCTCTGGCTTTCATCTGAACCTGACGACCCTTCTTCCTTTATGTCACGCTACTTCAGCCACATCTAAGGATCACGATGGATGACTTCCTGTCGAGAATTAGAAGAAGAGAAAAGATCCCAAAAGACCTATTGTTCTTAAAAGAGGAGACCGAGAAGTTAGCGAGTGTGTGGTTACGTGTCTGACCTTCAGAGTAGTGACTTCCTGCTTACAGCAGCGATAACACCAAAATGACAAAAAATATAATTGATAGCAAAGCCATGCATTGAAGAACCTTTCTCCAAATATGTTTTCGGGAAAAGCCTCCTTAGTCGTTTTGTCGAGGCATCCATCAAAGCTGCTGTTGCAGTTGATGAAGAGGCATCACGTAGGCTGTCTTTTGGGGAGAGCATTTGATGGACGGAGCTGAGGAAGGACGCGTTCTTATGTTTGAAAGAAGCGAGGCAGCGACGCTTCATCAAAGCTGAGTGACTGATAGGTGGGACGCTCAGATTTATGACGCCTGATCACCTTCACTTCAACACTACTCAGAATGACAAAGACTGAGTTGGGAAGTACTGTATGTGATAAAGTACAGTATCTCAGAGAGCATCCGTTTTATCGTACTCAAGGGACAATACTAGACCTGCTCAGTGGCCTAGTGGTTAGAGTGTCCGCCCTGAGATCTGTAGGTTGTGAGTAGAGATGTCCGATAATGGCTTTCTTGCCGATATCCCATATTCCGATATTGTCCAACTCATAATTACCGAATCCGATATCAACTGATACCGATATATACAGTCGTGGAATTAACACATTATTATGCGTAATTTTGTTGTGATGCCCCGCTGGATGCATTAAACAATGTAACAAGGTTTTCCAAAATAAATCAACTCAAGTTATGGAAAAAAGTGCCAACATGGCACTGCCATATTTATTATTGAAGTCACAAAGTGCATTATTTTTTTTAACATGCCTCAAAACAGCAACTTGGAATTTGGGACATGCTCTCCCTGAGAGAGCATGAGGAGGTTGAGGTGGGCGGGGTTGGGGGGCGGGGTTGAGGTTAGGGGGTGTAGGGGGTAGCGGGGGGTGTATATTGTAGCGCCCCGGAAGAGTTAGTGCTGCAAGGGGTTCTGGGTATTTGTTCTGTTGTGTTTATGTTGTGTTAGGGTGCGGATGTTCTCCCGAAATGTGTTTGTCATTCTTGTTTGGTGTGGGTTCACAGTGTGGCGCATATTTGTAACAGAGTTAAAGTTGTTCTTACGGCCACCCTCAGTGTGACCTGTATGGCTGTTGAAAAGCCGTAGATATTATGTGATTGGGCCGGCACGCAAAGGCAGTACCTTTAAGGCACGCCCCCAATTTTGTTGTTTGGGTGGAAATCGGGAGAATGGTTGCCTCGGGAGATTTTCAGGAGGGGCACTGAAATTCGGGAGGGTTGGCAAGTATGACTGGGGGACGCAACTGCTCTGTACTTCTCCCTACGTCCGTGTACCACTCCGTACAGAGGCGTTTTAAAAAGTCATGAATTTTACTTTTTGAAACCGATAACGATAATTTCCGATATTACATTTTAAAGCATTTATCGGCCGATAATATCGGACAGCCGATATTATCGGCCGATAAATGCTTTAAAATGTAATATCGTAAATTATTTAGAAAAGTACCAAAAAGTACCGAAAAGTATCAAAATAATTTTGGTACTGGTACCAAAATATTGGTATCGGGACAACACTGTGCTAGAACCCATTATTCATGTTTACATTGTTTCTTATGGGGAAATCTGTTTCACTTGGCGAACATTTCGGTCGGCGAACTATGTTCAAGAACCAATTGAGTTCGTAGATCGTGGTTTCACTGTATTTATTTGTATCAACTTACTTGTAAAGTGTCTTCTCCAGTGTGTGTGTGCGTGTGTGTGTGTTCGGGCGTGCGTGTTATCATCTGGAGGACAAATTAACATTTGATCCTGATTGTCTCTGTCAACTAATTTATCATCATCCACGTCTTTCCTTGTCCTTCTAGGTAAACTGTTCCTTTCCGGCTGACTCGCAAGATACAGACAACAGAACATCTAAACCGATAGCCGTCATTGCTCTATTCTTCCAGAAGAACATCATCCACGTGTAATTTTTCTTTAATGAGACGAGAGGAAGCATGATTAATGACTGTCCTCACACTATAAATCATCTTCATGGAATTAAGGCAAAATTAGTCAATAACAAAACTTTGTCACGCAGTCCTTATAGAGAACGATTGTCTTCTTTATTTTCCTAAACAGATATCAAAAATGACAAAAATAAACACACACCTCACTAAACAAGCGTTTAAGGTCCCCCTCCTCGGACAATTTTTTACACGGGTAAGTGTGGTGTGTATTTCTTGAATCTCCGGATCTTAGCTTTGTATGGACTCATTGATCGTTTACAAACGGAGTTCGGAGAGGAAGTGACGCCAGAAAGACTGTTCCCCTTACAGGAAGTGACGTCAGAAAGAACGCGCCACAGCCAGCTTCATAATAAAGCGGTTTCGTAACTGTCACGACATGGACTATGGCGGCACAAATTACTGCGCGGAGTGTTTTCCCGAGATGCAAAACAACTTGACTGGACATGGCGTGAAGGTAAAGACATATTCTAATTCTAACAAAGTACAAACAAAAGGGTAAAAACAGAAGGCGCGCACAAGGCGGAGAACAAACTTGGCTATGAAAACAAAGACTAGCCCAAAGGCAAAACTATGGACATGAAACAAAAGCACTTACTGTGGCATGAGCGGTGCATGAAATTAACATCAGGTAACATGAGTAGCATGGGTAGCATGGGTAGCATGGGTATCATCAGATAGCATAGGTAGTAGAGGGTAATGTCGTCAGGCTGACTTCCTGGCAACTATCGGCTTAAATAATAGTGACATGATTAACAACAGGTGCGTGAGTCCAAAACGTGAAACAGGTGAAAACTAATGGGTTGCTATGGTGACAAAAACAATGGAGCGTAAACAGAAACTAAAAGAGTCCAAAACCCAAACAGAACATAGCCAAACAAAACATGATCACAAAGACATGACAGTAACTCGGAGCTAACCACTGAAAATATGCAGGCGAGTCATCCAGACATGCCCGTGTTTCTCCTTCCGTCTGTAAAGACGCTTGTGGAAATCACACATGAATACCTTAAGAGAAAGCAAATGCAGCTATTTCGGATACAACACTTCTCAGACGGCAAGAACCATTCCAATGTCCAGGTCAGCTGTGATTCTACTTAGTGAAAAACTTTGTCCATTTGTCAAAGGAGAGTCAATGAGAATGCGGGTTCCTGGAGATGTGATAAAAAAGATAGCATGTGCTTTGTATTACCTGGCCGACGAGGGAAGACTACGGAAAACGGCGAATGCATTTGGACTGGCAAAGCAGACTGTATCAGGTATTGTCCGCCATGTATGTCGCGGACTCAACATCTAGGTCCAGAGTGTATAAAGTCACCAAAAAGGAATGGACAATGAAGGTGAAGGCAAAAGAGTGAGGAGTGTCCTGACCAGATATCTAGATCCCTAGATTGATTGATGTAAAATGTTCTTTATCACATTGTTTACGTGTCTAATAAAAATGGTATTAATTTATGATGGCTCAGGTGTGCTTCACTACAATAGGGCCCCACAGCACACTATATTACAGTTAATTGAAATACCACAACACTGGATATTGTTCAGATAAGTTACATTTAATTTAAGAACTTGCACACAAAGCAACACTGGAGGTGCCTATGACGTGCGCATTTTCCGCGCATGCTTACTAGGTCGCGTTGCGCCGGCAGACGGAGGGGGGAGGGGTTCTTAAACGGTGGCATTGTTGTGTGTGGATACAGATAAGGTTAGGTGGGATTTACCCTGGATAACCTTATCCGGCTTAGTTTAAATGGGGCCTCAGTCCTCTCTTGGAAAGGTTGTCTCATTCCTGTCGCCCAATGGTAAGTAAATACAGGAGACCCTTGTTTTCCTCTATTTTGTGAATGGTGTCTGGTTCTGCCTGACGGGTTAATTTCCAAACTTTCCCAAGTTTCAAAATGGAAAAGGTTACACTTGTTTGTCCATCTGTTTGTTAGTTAGCACGCTACTTCCTGATTCATGGAGGATGACTTTTCCATAATTATGATTCTGAGGGATTGATTGTCCCATTTTTCCTTGCTATAAAGTAAAGTAACCTGCCCCTTTGTCTCATCCATCCATCCAAACCATTAGAGCCGTCTTTAATCCGAGGACGTCATCCACTGTAAGACGCCGTTTGCTGTGCTACAACAATGAAATCTGTGCTTTCCTGACAAACCGAGGACAGTGCCCTAAAGACATAAGAGGATCAGGTTGCTCATCCGGTAAGCTAAACCTTTTAACCATTGCTGCATTTAAGTCCGCCCACATGCAATTATTGAAGCAAAAACAACGCAAAGGACAAAGAGTGCTTAATGCCTTGCTAAATAACAACACACCAACTAGTTGTCCAAGTTCGGGGTCATAATGAATGCATGAAGGTTCATGTTCATTATGTCTTGATTGTGAGAGGGGACATAGGGCTTTGAAGTTTGTACTTGCTGCAAGGCTGTAAGACAGTGCTATTCAACTGGCGACCTGGGGGCCAAATCTGGCCCATGAATGACGCTATACCGGCACACGGGTTCAGTTCAAAACTTGGGAAACATTTTTGCAGCAAATTCCTCCAAACACTAGAGTGCATCTGTTGTATACATGAACTTGGACCACTATAAACACATTGGCAGAACCTTGCATTAACATTTTAACCTCGCTAGCAAACATAGAAAACTGCGGTCCAAGAGTAAGTGCGGCGTGTATTTCTTGAATCTCCGGCTCTTAGCTTTGTATGGACTCATCAATCGTTTACAAACTGAGTTCGGAGAGGAAGTGACGCGAGAAAGACCGCGCGAGAAAGACCGCGCGAGAAAGACCGCGCCCAACACAGGAAGTGACGTCAGAAAGAACGCGCCACAGCCATTCTTCATAATAAGCGGTTTCGTAACTCAGAGCTAACCACTGGAAATATGGAGGCGAGAGAAGGAAACACGCGATTGCAGCTATTTCAGATACAACTCTTCTCAGACGGCAAGACAACTTTCGAATGTCCAGGTCAGCTGTGATTCTACTTACCGAAAAACTTTGTCCATTTGTCAAAGGAGAAACAATGAGAATGCGGGGTCCCGTGGATGTGATAAACAGGTAGCGTGTGCTTTGTATTACATTTTTAGTCTGGCAATTCCAACCCTTGATGCTGAGTACCAAGCAGGGAGGTAATGGGTCCCATTTTTATAGTCTTTGGTATGACTCGGCCGGGGTTTGAACTCACAAAGAGACTCAGAAATGTTTGGAATGTTGCAATAAAAATGTGATTTTATCATCAAAAACAATATTTACTTACACAAACAAAAGTACTGCGAATTGGTACTGTTGAGTACCGGTATCGATTCCCAGCTACTGGGAATTTGGTATCAGTTCAAATGTGAACGGTACCCATCCCTACAAGCGGCCAATAAATTTAGCCAAGTCACATCAGACCGATGAAATAATAGGATGGGTCAAAGTGGACCAATGAAATTAAATCAAATAACATCAATAATTAAATCAAACCCACTCACACAATCATTCAGTCAGCCATTTAGCGTGTTATGCATTCAGTATGCACCAATATGTAATATAATATAAAGTACAAAATAAATTTCACCAAAAATGTGATGGATGTGGTATATATATATATATATATATATATATATAAATATATTTATTTAGATGTGCTCTAAAGACCGAAACTTATGGTAAGTAATTTGATTGATTTTTTTCAAACCTGCTCTTGTCCTTCTTTCCTCAAATGGACGATGGATCCGGTCAGTAATTGAGTGCGGGCGCCACGGCGTGAATTAGAACGGAACCCACTGTTCAAGGATATCAGGTGTATCAAAATAGCTGTCAAATTGCAAGCAAATGTGATGTTAAATGTCAAACACTAACAAGAACTTTTGTCATCAAGCTTACCCCTGTGTTATCTTACTGCAAGCAAAACAAGTGAAAAATAAAAGCAAACGTCTTGCTGTAATTGACTCATGAGCTCAAGTGCACCCGTGCGGAAGTTCTTGTCATCTTTGTAGATCTGTGGATGACTATGTTTGCCTTCAAACGTTGCGGGGGCTAATTTTGGACAAGTATGCTAATGTGAGCATTGGGATAATTAGCTACCGTATACGCTGCTTGCCGAAAGGTTTGTTTGTTTCGAAATGTAATCTTGCACGACAAAAATAGGAAAAAACTTTGGTTGATTTTGTTTTATAACATACGTCACACAAAATGTTACCAAACATGTTGCTTTTTAGCGCCACCCTAGTGGCTCCCTGGAGCTTTTTCAAAAATGTATGAGAATGGAAAAAGATGAAGGAAAAAAAAAGTTTTTTGTTTTAATATGGTTTCTGTGGGAGGACAAACATGACACAAACCTTCCTAATTGTTAGAAATCCCACTGTGTACATTAAACATGCTTACCGATGAGAGCATTTGGTGAGCGCCATTTTGTCCTAATTTGGAAAGTCCTTGAACGCACTGTAGTTTTTACATGTACAACTTTCCTTGATGCTGCCACAGAAAAACTTGTTTTATGCCACTCCTTCTTTGTCTCTATTTGTCCATCAAACGTTTTATGCTGTGCGTGAATCCACAAAGGTGAGCTTTGTTGATGTTATTGACTTGTGTGGAGTGCTAATCCGACATATTTGGTCACTGCATGACTGCAAGCTAATCGATGCTAACATGCTATTTTTGCTAGCTGTATGTACATAATGCATCATTATGCTTCGTGTTTTAGGTATATTTGAGGTCATTTCATTTGTAGTTTCCGTTTCCTTCAACTTGAACACACACATCTTTACCTTTGGCCATTCTAAGCCAGTAATTTCCAGGAGTTATCACACTTTCTACAGTCTTTCTACAGACTTTCTACCATGAATTGATTTACGTGGACCCCGACTTAAACAAGTTGAAAAACGTATTTGGGTGTTACCATTTAGTGGTCAATTGTACGGAATATGTACTGAACTGTGCAATCTACTAATAAAAGTTTCAATCAATCAATCAATCAATTCTGAAAAGCCTCCGTTTTAGTAATGTTTTCCAATGTTGTAAAAATGTGTAAAATAAATATTACATTTCAACATTTCTGTCAACAAAGATTTGCATCAGTCTGCGACACATTTTGATAGTACCGTATTTTCCGCACCATAAGGCGCCCCGTGTTATTAGCCGCACGTTCAATGAACGGCATATTTCAAAACTTTGTTTACCTATTAGCCGCCCCGTGCTATTAGCCGCACCTACGCTACGCTAAAGGGAATGTCAACAAAACAGTCAGATAGGTCAGTCAAACTTTAATAATATATTACAAACCAGCGTTCTAACAATTCTGTTCACTCCCAAAATGTAATGTGCAAATGTGCAATCATAAAAATAGTAACACTCAAAAAAGTGCAGAGCAATAGCAACATCAATAACTCAACGTTGCTCATACGTTAGTGTCACACAACACACAAAATAAACATTCAAAGCTCACTTTCTGAAGTTATTACTCATCCACAAATCCATCGAATTATTCTTCTTCGGTGTGCTTCACTTGTTTTTTGGCACCATCTGTGAAGTGGACGCGCATGCAGTCGTAGATCAACAGGGACGTAGCTGCGTGAAAAAAGTCACCCGGTGTCTTCGCTCATCTTTTCTTCATCCATCCATCCCTTCGAGTTAGCTTTTATGATGACGCCGGCTGGAAAGTTCTCTTTTGGCAAGGTCTTCCTTTTGAATATCACCGTGGGTGAAAGTTTCTGGCCGTTAGCATGGCAAGCTAGCTAGCTCACGGTGAAGGACGACTTCTCATTGCCTGTGGTGCGAATATTCACCGTACGTGTTCCCGTTGTATCCACAGTGCGGTTCACATGAATATCAAAAGTCAGTGGAACCTTGTACGCGTGTCTCTTAGTAGGAGACATTTTGTGGTCTTTACAGAAACACACAAACGAAATGAAACGTAATATCCGCACGCTTCTTCTTCTACGGGGGCGGGTGCTCACCTTGGCGGTTGCTTACAGTAGAAGAAGGAGCGCTTCCTCTTCTATGGAGCGGTTGCTTACCGTAGAAGAAGAAGCGCTTCCTCTTCTATGGGGAAAAAAGATGGCGGCTGTTTACCGTAGTTGCGAGACCTAAACTTTATGAAAATAAATATTAATATTAATCCATATATAAGGCGCACCGGGTTATTAGCCGCACTGTCAGCTTTTGAGAAAAATTGTGGTTTTTAGGTGCGGCTTATGGTGCGGAAAATACGGTAGTCTAATATAGCTAATATAGACACTTACATCATGTGTTGTCTTCATTAGAACACTTATACAAGGCTTTACATTTTTTGCGGCTCCAGACAGATTATTTTTTTGTATTTTTGGTCCAATATGGCTCTTTCAACAATTTGGGTTGCCGACCCCTGCATCAAGCATATAGGGATGACACAAGTAGCAAGTATTGCAGAACCGCATACAAAACATGTTGTGATGAGTTAATGAGGATTAACAGATGAGCTTGTCCAATTCATTACTAAAACAAACGTGGTCGCCAAAACCTGCCAGTCCAATTTCCACGTTACCTGCTTGAGCAGCCAAATTCCTTTCATACATATCTCCACATGTCATTCTTAGCTCATTAACTCTTTTAGATCTGTACAGGAAGCTCCGCATTTCCTAATCAGCGCCATGCCTCAATTAGTCACCGTTATTTTGTTGATGAATCCCACATTTGAAGCAACTGAGGCCAAATCGAGTGCACTACTTAGCAGCAACCAGCAGAGGCGCTGTTGAGTCTGAACCGGTTTGTTGTCTAAAGAAGTACTACATGGCGTCAGGAATTTAAGAATAATAATAATAATAATAATAATGGATTAGATTCACACAGCGCTTTTCTCGACACCCAAAACGCTTTACAGAGAACGGAGAACCCATCATTCATTCACTCCACACCACACGTTGCTACATTTGTCGCCACAGCTGCGCTGGAGTAGACTGACGGAAGAGTGGCTGCCAAGTTGCGCCTGTGGCCCCTCCCACCACCACCACCAAACATTCATGCACCAGTGTGAGTGGCACTGGGAGCAAAGTAGGTGAAGTGTCTTGCCCAAGGACACAACGGCCATGACTAGGATGGTGGAAGCTGGAACCGAAGCGCGAACCTTCAAGTTGCTGGCACGGCCGCTCTACCATCTGAGCCACACCGTCCCAGTTACTTAAACTCCTCCTGGCTCATTGTTCTGCTCAATATGACACCAACATGGAAACAAACGTTCAGGGAGAAACTAATACCAAAAAACAAACACAGGGCCTCAAAGGCCTACTGAAATTAAATTGTTTTATTTAAACGGGGATAGCAGATCCATTCTATGTGTCATACTTTATCATTTCACGATATTGCCATATTTTTGCTGAAAGGATTTAGTAGAGAACATCGACAATAAAGTTCGCAACTTTTGGTCGCTGATAAAAAAAAGCCTTGCCTGTACCGGAAGTAGCGTGACGTCGCAGGTTGAATGGCTCCTCACATTTCCCCATTGTTTACAATTCAGCGAGAGCGATTCGGACCGAGAAAGCGAGGATTACCCCATTACTTTGAGCGAGGATGAAAGATTCGTGGATGAGGAACGTGAGAGTGAAGGACTAGAGTGCAGTGCAGAATGTATCTTTTTTCGCTCTGACCGTAACTTAGGTAAAAGGGCTTATTTGATTCCACACTTTCTCCCTTTTCTATTGTGGATCACGGATTTGTATTTTAAACCACCTCGGATACTATATTCTCTTGAAAATGAGAGTCGAGAACGCGAAATGGACATTCATAGTGACTTTTATCTCCACGACAATACATCGGTGAAGCACTTTAGCTACGGAGCTAACGTGATAGCATCGTGCTTAAATGCAGATAGAAACAAAAGAAATAAACCCCTGACTGGAAGGATAGACAGAAGATCAACAATACTACTATCAGGAGACACCGAACCAAACACTGGACCTGTAACTACACGGTTAATGCTGTGCCGCCTGTCGAAGCCTAGCAATGCTGTTGCTAACGACGCCATTGAAGCGAACTTAGCTACGGGAACTCGTCAGAGCTATGATAAAAACATTAGCGCTCCACCTACGCCAGCCCTCATCTGCTCATCAACACCCGTGCTCACCTGCGTTCCAGCGATCGACGGCGCGACGAAGGACTTCACCCGATCATCGATGCGGTCGGCGGTTAGCGTCGGATAGCGCGTCTGCTATCCAACTCAAAGTCCTCCTGGTTGTGTTGCTGCAGCCAACCGCTAATACACCGATCCCACCTACAGCTTTCTTCTTTGCAGTCTCCATTGTTTATTAAACAAATTGCAAAAGATTCACCAACACAGATGTCCAGAATACTGTGGAATTTTGCGAAGAAAACAGAGCTGTTTGTATTGGGATACAATGTGTCCGAATACTTCAGTTTCAACCATCGACGTCACGCGCATACGTCATCATACATAGACGTTTTCAACCGGAAGTTTCGCGGGAAATTTAAAATTGCACTTTATAAGTTAACCCGGCCGTATTGGCATGTGTTGCAATGTTAAGATTTCATCATTGATATATAAACTATCAGACTGCGTGGTCGGTAGTAGTGGGTTTCAGTAGGCCTTCAAATATCAATTATAATTTGGGTTTGTGATTAATCACATCCTTGAGGCAATTAAATGGACCTGTTAGAGGCACTGGTTCAACTTTCCTACCTTCAAGGTACTCAAAGCGCTTTGACACTATTTCCACACACACTGATGGCGGGAGCTGCCATGCAAGGCCCTAACCACGACCCATCAGGAGCAAGGGTGAAGTGTCTTGCTCAAGGACACGACGGGCGTGACGAGGTTGGTAGAAGGTGGGGATCGAACCAGGAACCCTCGGGTTGCTGGCACGGCCACTTTCCCAACTGCGCCACGCCATCCCTGTTCGATATGAGCTGTTCAATATGACACTGGCGTTGAGAACATTCACTATAGCGTGTAGACTGTTATTTTAAATATAATGTGCGTTACACAAACATCATTAAAATACGATGACCAAAACAAATGTGTTATTCATTTTCATTTAAGGACATTCATTTAAGGACCGTTTTTTTTCCATGCATTCATTTTGCTTTGTAATCACTGTAATAAATGTATTGTAAATGATATTGTATTAGATAAAAAGCCAATAAAGTGCCATCTGCTGTATCTGTGTGGGCATGGCCACCACTAATTATTCAGCATGAATGACTTTGTTTACTTCTGAATTCATTTCTAGATTGTATCTTTTTTTTTTTCTTGCAAAGACGTCCTGTCAGTCATCAGTAGAACGATGTCTTTTCGGTGTACATATATCTCTCTGGTGGCGTATTATTAACACAATAAGTGATGATGTTGTTGCAGAGAAATTACCCGACGGATGATTTACAGCTGGCTTAGACGATGCACCTATGAATATCTCAGGGCATTCAATCGATCACAACTGGACTGTTTCATTTGTCTCAGAAGTAGGCTTCATCAGTTCATGCTCAAGGACTTAGATTGGTCTGGTCTAGTCTAGCGGCTGGTGCCAAAACCCCAAATATATATATATATATATATATATATATATATATATATATATATATATATATATATATATATATATATATATATATATATATATATATATATATATATAAATATATGTATATATATATATATATATATATATATATATATATATATATATATATATATATATATATATATATATATATATATATATATATATATATATATATATAGTGTATATAAAACCAGGAGGGTGTGCCTGGGCAAGGATGGTTTCGCTCTATCGTATTGAAAAAAAAACAACTGTTTTAGTGCAAATGAGCAATCCTAACTGTCAAAGCCAACCACAGTTGTTGAAGTGTGATTTCCCGTCGTTACCATTGGGGTATTTTGTGGCAGAACGATCGCTGTGTATCGATTACTACCAGTTCAAAATAGTCGGAATCCCCTGAGTAAGCATTCCATTCAGTTGTAGACAAACGGCATTCTGTTACCAGAATTGTTCTAACTACCGTTATTTGTTGGAGGCCAAATTGCAGAGTCTTTTAGGAATGGTTGAAAGGACAGTGTTGTATGTGGGAGACAGGTGGCGTCGCAGACCACCTCCTCTGTACAGGGATGGTTTTGAATACATTGTGTGGTATAACTTTATAAATGGTGAATTTCGTCGGAAAGCTTAGCTGTATAGGAACAATCTGCATTTCTCAAACCTACTTTTTTCTACAATATTTCAAACAGTAAATATTACGATTCAAGATTGTTTCAAAGGAAGTGCTTTCAAACATGGCCGTGGCCCTCGCACCCTCCTGTTGACGAGCTGATGGCTTGCGACAGACAGCTGTAGATAATCCCCACGCGCATTTGGCGCACGCCACAATGAACGCGTTTGTTTAGAGGTTTAGAGGACAGGGGTCAAAGGTGACAGGTTTGACAGACAGACGGAAGAAGACACAATTATTTGTGAGTTGTGCCATAGCACAAATTTACTGTCATGTTGTCGTGCTTTAAACTAGTTAAAACTATTTGCCTGCTGGCTACAGACAAATAGTGCACTCCATTTAAAAAAAATATCTATCCACAGAAAACCTGTTTTCCTTCCACACCAGGTCTTATAAAAGTGTATTTAGTCTATAAATGTGCAATCGAATCATAAAATAAGCATTTTAATCCAAATTAACAGGATAATCCCGAGCTATGGTCACCAACCTTTTCGAGCCAAGACCTCTGGTCTCAACCAAAAACCAACGCAAGATCTACACCTGCGTCAGCAATTTTTTATATATTTATATTACATATTTAATTTTGTGTTGTTTTTAAAGACAAAGCTTTCTGTTGTTATTATTAGCTGATGTCAACATTTTTTGTTTTTTTTCCTCATCGTTCTTCTTGCTGGTGTGTTGTTTTCTTTGGCAATGTGCCTAGGGCTAATGACAAACGAGTCACGGGCCACAGATGGCCCCTGTGCTGTAATTTGGGCACCCATTCTGTAGAAGCTTACTGTTTATGGCTACTATAGTTCTTAGTACTGTAGTATATTTGTTCATCCTATGGTCAGATAGAAGTAGTAAAATCAGCTGTTCACCTGGTGGATTTTTCCTATGTAAGAGAGGATGAGTTCTCATTGTATCCCATTGGGTTGAGTTTTTTCTTGCCCTGATGTGGGATCTGAGCCGAGGATGTCGTTGTGGCTTGTGCAGCCCTCTGAGACACTCGCGATTTAGGGCAATATAAATAAACTTTAATTGATTGATTGATTGATATTACCTTTGCACATGTCAATGTTTACTTTTGTATTTATAAACCAACACAAACTGCGTACTTTGGAGCAATGTTCACAGATTCTAATATTTGGCTTGTTTGCTTCGCGTCGTAGGTGATGTTGGATGCTAGAAAATGTCCGATGCGTTGCAGCAGTCAGCCTAAATGTATTGTGAGACGAGCGGGTGAAGAGTGTGGCCGTGCTAAGGGGGTGTGGCCGCAGTGTCGAGAGCGGCGGGATATGAGGCTGAAGAGAGAGAGGCAGTGTTCAGGGGTCAATGCGTGCCTGTTGGCGGGGATGTTGGTCAATCTCCGGGTGGGGGGTGGGTTGGGGGGGTCACTACTGTCATATTAATAAATGTTTTTTTTATATTTTCACGATCGACCTGTAGATTCCCAAAAATCAACTGGTCGATCGCCATTAACGGGTTGGCAACCCCTGATTTAGAGACATTTCTACTTGATATAATCTGTTGAAGAAGGAACTACAATAGTTTTGTTTTTAGTAGGAAATAAATGACAATCCCATGGATTCGGCCATCATCTTCCATCTCTGTTATGGTAAAACTACCTCCTGAATGTGAGTTAAATGATATTTACAAGGAAAAAAAAAGCCAAAGCAGCTTTTAGGGCATCTGTTGGGGGATATTGTTCAGTTCGGTTGGCCCTATTACCATTATAATAAAAGTAAACTTCCAGAATTATTTTTTTTTTTAAACTTAAAACCTAAACATAACGATATATTTTTATTGATTGACGTTGTCGTTGTCCAACAAAAAAACTTTGTTTCAATTTTTTTTAAATTTAAATTGTTTGTTTTTCAAAACACAAATAAACAACTCATCAAATTTGAATACACTCAACATGTTTTTGTTGGACAGCAATATGCATATCCTTCATTTAAATCAATTAAATCTCATTTCAATTAGTGCTGTCAAATGATTTATTTTTAATCAGATTAATCACACTTTTTAATTTGGATTAATCAGGATTAATCACAGATTATTACTCGCCTGCATAATATAAATAAAGTTAAAAAGACCCCAATATTTGGACACAAATGCAATTTTACAGTCAGAAGGTCATACATGAAGTTTTTAAGTTAAAGTTAAAGTACCAATGATTGTCACACACACACTAGGTGTGGTGAAATTTGTCCTCTGCATTTGACCCATCCCCTTGTTCACACCCCTGGGAGGTGAGGGGAGCAGTGGGCAGCAGCGGTGCCGCGCCCTGGAATAATTTTTGGTGATTTAACCCCCAATTCCAACCCCTGATGCTGAGTGCCAAGCAGGCAGGTAGTGGGTCCCATTTTTATAGTCTTTGGTATGACTCAGCCAGGGTTTGAACTCACAACCTACCGATCTCAGGGCGGACACTCTAACCACTAGGCCACTGAACAAATGTTTTACTCGAATGCACATAATTTATTTGCTCAAAACTTTCCAACAGTTGTACTTAAATACAGAATACAAGATGCTTTATTTATCATTGCACTAAAGAACAACAAGATGTGTCTACTAACAACCCATCCAAGAAACAGAAATACAATATTACAGCGGGTAGCCTGGACAGGAGGGCTAATTGGCACGTGAGCGCCGTGGGAAAAAACAAAAACACGAGGAGGGAGAAAGTAGGAAAAAAAGCTACTCCCAAACTGTGCTCCAGACATGTATTTTGGAGTGAAATTTGCCAGTGAGCACACCTGTCGGTGCCTCCACACTTGTGTTTATATTAATGTATGCATTGACCTGATGACTGACCGTACAACAACCGTGCTGCATTCCAGGTAAGGTTAGGGTGAAAGAGCATGTACAGTCAATATAAATTGCATAATTAATCTGCTTATGTACATGGTTAATCAAAGAAGTTGACTTATTTTTGACAGCTCGGATCTAAATCTAGGCTGCACGATTCTGGGAAAAAAACCTAGTTGTGAATTTTGTCCTAATATTTTGGTTACCTTATTAGTCTTCACAAGAGGGACAAACTATTAGAAACAAGCCCTAAATAAAATGCAGTATCCATCTACAACCACAATCATACTGTTAAATCAAAACCTTGTATTTTTGTAAATGCATCATTTTTGACACAGTTCCCCTATTAGATCTTACTAGCTAGTGTCATGATCCGTGGCCCGGATCATGTTTTGTTATGTTCTGTTAGTTTTGGACTCCCTTAGTTCCTGTTTGTGCACCTCTGGGTTTGTTTCAGTTTCCATGGGGATTAATTGGGTTCACCTGACTCTGGTTAGTGGTCGGCACGCTCAGCTGCTGTCAACCACTAATCAGAGAGCTATTTATTCACCTTGCTCGCCACGCTCAGTCTGGCTTCATCATTTGCTACATGCAACAGTTACGTTGGGTAAATTCCTTGTCTCCTATGTTTCTTGATTCCTGCGCTAAGTCTCGCCTTAGCTTCCCGTGCGATCGGCACGCTTTCCTTTTGCTTGTGGTCTGTTTTTGGTACGTGTTTGATTTTGAGGAATAAATCATGTTCCTACCTGCACGCCTTGTCCGGAGTTGTCCGTCTGCATCCTGGAAGAACGACCCCGCAGTAAGATGCGAACCCCCCCACAGTCGTGACAGCTAGTACCTAATAAAGTGTCCACAGAGTGGGCGTAGGGATGTAATGGTATTGCAGATACCGCAGTATTACGGTTTCAAAATCCTCACAATAATAAGTTAAAGTTAAAAGTTCCAATGAATGTCGCACACACACTAGGTGTGTTGAAATTTGTCCTCTGCATTTGACCCATCCCCATGTTCACCCCCTGGGAGGTGAGGGGAGCAGTGAGCAGCAGCGTGCGCCGCGCTCGGGAATCATTTTGGTGATTTAACCCCCAATTCCAACCCTTGATGCTGAGTGCCAAGCAGGGAGGCAACGGGTCCCATTTTTTGTAGTCTTTGGTATGACTCGGCCGGGGTTGGGACTCATGACCTCCCGATCTCAGGGCGGACACTCTAACCACAAGGCCACTGAGCTTAATCATGTTTGTACCGCCATCTAAAATGTGCTTTGAATTTTGGGACCCCATTTTTTTTGGAGGGGGGACAATACCACAGTAATATCGTACCATGGTCTTATTACTGTAACAATATTGTACCGTGAGATTGTGTTATCGTTACATCCCCGGCGTACAGTACATCACACCCCGCTGCTCAGTGAAGCATCTCATCGTCATGCATAAGCCTTTCCCATGGTCTTCACTATTTGCATCCGGAGCAGAGGAGATGAACAACAACAACACGAGCTAATCCAGCAATGTTCCTCTGAGACTTTGAGCTCAGGGGAAGGAAAGATGCAATTTAAAGCAGCAATAGTTGCCCCTCCAGGAGCAGATTATAAACAAGCAAAGTCTCTTGCAGGTCCTCTTTTTGTTGACTCTGTCTTTCCTTCACCCAATATCTCATCCTTGTCTTTACCTCTAAGTAAGTAGGAGGCCAACATCAAGAAGAGCCCCCCCCCCAAAGTGAGGAGCAGAGCCAAAATTCTTAATGAAACAGTGGGGGGCACAGAGAAAGGACTGCAGATTAAAAATTATTATTCTGCTCTTGCTGCCACTGAAGGGGAGTCGTGGGGTCTTGTTTGAGTGTGCTGATGATGGTGGAGGGGGACTAAGCTGGGGAACCACACACAGAGAAACTTGGCTTATGGGAGATGAAGTACTGGGGTGTAAGGGTAAGATCCGAAGTACCAACAAAAGTAGCAATAATTACTAAAAACGACACCCCTTTACCTATTAAACCCTGTCTGTACAAAATAACACATTAAAATATGCAGGATTACACAGTCAAAAGTGATAATTAAAATTAAAGTACCAATGATTGTCACACACACACACTAGGTGTGGTGAAATTACTCTCTGCATTTGACCCATCCCCTTGTTCCACTGTGAGGGGAGCAGTGAACAGCAGCGGTGGCCACGCTCGGGAATCATTTTGGTGATTTAACCCCCAATTCCAACCCTTGATGCTGAGTGCCAAGCAGGGAGGAAATGGGTCCCATTTTTATAGTCTTTGGTATGACTCGGCCGGGGGTTTGAACTCACAACCTACCAATCTCAGGGCGGACACTCCAACCACAAGGCATTTGTCACGTTGGTCCATGGTTGCTGTTGGCGTGACCCCAGAATGCAGAGACGTGCAGATAAAAAGGTATTTTAATTAGGACCAGGCAGGCAAAAAAACCAAAAAGGCACACCAATACCCATACTTATACCATTACACCATTGTCGCATGCTTAGTGATCAGAGGCAGGTGAGTCCGCCGATCACTAATCAAGAGCAGGTGAGGGGAACGGCGCTCAGAAACAGTGGCGAAGTCGTTGCAAAACAAAACCAAAGAAGGAAGTAGAAAAAAAAATAAGAGCGCTAAATAGGGAGGAACACTAGACACAGGAAATAAATTTAAAAAACTTGTTCCACAGACTCATGGCTTTCTATGAGTCTGTAGAACTCACGAAAATTGGTGCTTGTCTACCGACATCCTGACTGAAGTTACAAATACTGAACATTTTGCCTGGATGTTTTAAAGGATGGTGGTCGCTCAAATGAACAGCCACCCAAACACAAGCTTGAGTACAGGGGGCGTGACTTGAAGGGGATGTGGTCTGAAGGATCCCATGCATGTTTTTCTTTAATCTACGTAAATCAATTTCATTACTATTTGACTCAGACCTAATTTTATTTCGATGCATATTTGAGAATATTAGGAATACACGATTTTGAGTGCAAAATAACAAAATTAACAAAGGAAATGATTGTGTGTGTGGAAGTCTTGCGCTTCCGGGTTCTTCGGACCACCAATTACTGACAGGACAGCGGCGTGCATGTCTCGGAACAATGATTTATTTTTCAATAAATGTCTTTTGTTGTGCTTTTCGGCCATCGGTTTGTGTGTCAGTCTTCGCTCTCCCTCTCGCTCATGCTCTAACTGCCCCCTCCTTCCCGGCTGCTGCCTTTAACAGAGCGACAGGTGCTTCGATAAACACTCCCAGGTGGGTCATCTACGCACCTGTCGCTGATCTCGAAGCCGGTCCTGGCATACCCCGCTTCGCTGCAGGTCCACAAGCCACGCCCCCCCCACAGTATGCCTTACAAAATCAATCACACTATCCAATTAATCATGTTTGTACCGCCATCTAAAATGTGCTTTGAATTTTGGCACCCTGTGCGACAGAGTTTGACACCCCTGGGTTATACATTCACTAGGTAGCCAACATTATCAATCAATCAATCAATCAAAGTTTATTAATATAGCACTAAATCACAAGTGTCTCAAAGGGCTGCACAAGCCACAACGACATCCTCGGCTCAGATCCCACATCAGCAGCTAAACTTTGCCAAATTGCTATCACTGGCGTATAACAAACACAGCTAATGTGTGTGTGTGCATGTGTTACAATGGGTGTAATTTAAGCATACTTGCCAACCTTGAGACCTCCGAATTCTGGAGATGGGCGGGGGCGAGGTGGGGGGGCGGGGTTTGGTGGTAGCGGGGGGTGTATATTGTAGCGTCCCGGAAGAGTTAGTGATGCAAGGGGTTCTGGGTATTTGTTCTATTGTGTTTATGTTGTGTTACGGTGCGGATGTTCTCCTGAAATGTGTTTGTCATTCTTATTTGGTGTGGGTTCACAGTGTGGCGCATATTTGTAACAGTGTTAAAGTTGTTTATACGGCCACCCTCAGTGTGACCTGTATGGCTGTTGATCAAGTATGCATGGTATTCACTTATGTGTGTTTAAAAGCCGCATACATTATGTGACTGGGCCGGCACGCTGTTTGTATGGTGGAAAAGCGGGACGTGACGACAGGTTGTAGAAGACGCTAAAGGCAGGTGCCTTTAAGGAACGTCCCCAATATTGTTGTCCGGGTGGAAATCGGGACAAATTCGGGAGAATGGTTGCCCCGGGAGATTTTCGGGAGGGGCACTGAAATGCGGGAGTCTCCCGGGAAAATCGGGAGGGTTGGCAAGTATGAGTTTAAGTGGTAAAATTGCTTACAACACTTTGGAAAGTCGCATGAAGGTTGCAACATCCCTTTTAAAAAAGGTTATGAGTCCAATGCACTTTTTTTTTTTCAGTCCGCCGCAGACACATGTTTTCTTAACGCGATACAAAAACAAGCAAAGCTGGGAAAATAGCGAGTTTGAAAGTAAATACCCTTGCCAGCCTACAATGTGTTCTATTAAGAAGTACTACAGTATCAAACATGGAGGATGGAACACATAAAAACATCCTCTTTTTTTTTGCCTTGAATATGTACGATTATGTCAACACCAATGAATTTGTGGGGAAAAAAATTTGGAAAGTGAGTCAAGCTTTCACAAACACACACATGCACACACACGCTGCATACTCCCCCCCCACACCCCACCCCCGTGTTGTCTGCATAATACATGAAGGCTCTGCATGGATTGTCGAGGGAAAGGCGTGCACTGCACTAACAATAGGAACCGGGAGACAACCGTATGTGTGTAAAGCATAATGTGTATTCCTAACAGATGATTACATAAGTCTGGTGGGGTTTTTTATTTTGTAGGATTTAGTTTTTCCTTCAACAATCCTTCCTTAAGTGTGGGCTGAAGAACAAACACCAGCAAGTCCGCATGGCTGTGGTGTTCCTGCGCTCACACACACCATCACGCACAGTTCCGTCATAATGTTTGGGCCATTGTAATGGGATTTATCGCACAGAGCCTCCAGTGTGTGCAAGTGGTGACCTCAGCAACACACAGGGCTCTTAGCACAGCGATCCTCCATAACTTGCTTTTTTTCCTTTATCTTGCCATCTCTAATATCCACATGCACTCCACTGAGAGACAAATAGAACAAATACTGTGCAACTACAAAGTCATTCAGTGCAGCACACTGCAAATTATGCCATTACTGCCACAAAATGTAAAATTTTATTTGTAGAAATTTCTAAGTTTTAAGATAAATATTTACAAATTTTTAGTCATTTAATATTTTAATTTAATTGTGTTTTGTACTCTAGCTTAAAAGTGATAAAATTGAGAAAATAACTACCGTATTTTTCGGACCTTTGGGCACACTGCTGAAGAGAGGGGTCTATTTAGGTCTGTTTTTAAAGTTAAAAGTTAAAGTACCACTGAGAGTCACACACACATAGATGTGCCTAGGTGAAATTATCCTCTGCATTTGACCCTGGGAGGTGAGGGGGAGCAGTGAGCAGCAGTGGGGGGCCGCGCTCAGGCATAATTTTTGGTGAGTTAACCCCCAATTCCAACCCTTGATGCTGAGTGCCAAACAGGGAGGTAATAGGTCCCATTTTTATAGTCTTTGGTATGACTCGGCCGGGGTTTGAACTCACGACCTTCCAGTCTCAGGGCGGACACTCTAACCACAAGGCCACTGAGCAGGTTTTCATTTGCTCTTACATGTGTGTAAAAGGAATATGTGCTATGGCTATTGAGTTGTTTTTTCCCTTGGCCCTCAGTCTGGGACCCCCTCTCCAGGGACCCAGGCTTAGACCGAATTTGTATTAATTTTTATTTTATTTTATTTATTTTATTTTGTCAAATTATCTGTCCTTGCATCTAGTTAATTTCACTAGTTTT
The DNA here is from genome assembly GCF_033978785.1 of Entelurus aequoreus. Lineage (NCBI taxonomy): Eukaryota > Metazoa > Chordata > Actinopteri > Syngnathiformes > Syngnathidae > Entelurus > Entelurus aequoreus. Next base: position 34,351,119 of record NC_084747.1, read on the forward strand.
TAGAACCCCCCCCCCCCCCCCCCCCCCTCTAAAATCTAATCTTTTTAGCCTAGTTCTCAACATATTGAGAGAGAATTTGTTAAATAATAGCCAAAAAGCTCACAACATTAAGACATTTGGATTGGGCATGGTTCAATTATTCAACTTTGGTAAAAAAAAAAAAAAAAAAGCAGGCTTTGCTACACATCTTAAAATAGAGCCCGAGCACATGTAGGAGGCTATAAGTGTGATAATTTGTTTTTTTCTTCAGCGAATAGGCTAACCTAGCATGATGGGCGGTATAGCTCGGTTGGTAGAGTGGGCTGTGCCAGCAACTTCAGGGTTCCAGGTTCGATCCCCGCTTCCGCCATCCTAGTCACTGCCGTTGTGTCCTTGGGCAAGACACTTTACCCACCTGCTCCCAGTGCCACCCACAATGGTTTAAATGTAACTTAGATATTGGGTTTCACTTTGTAAAGCGCTTTGAGTCATTAAAGAAAAAGCGCTATATAAATATAATTTACTTCACTTCACTTCATGTTGATGTTAAAATGTAAGTGCAATGTTAACATTGTAGCTCACATAGCTCTGCTAACAATTGTCTCTTCTTGTTCTACTCCTTAATGTTATGTTGTTGCATGTAAAATACAGCATCTGTTACATTAAACAAGTGCAGTTACAGTGTAAATTTAAAAAAAATAGACAAAGTGCAAAATAGCCCTTCTTGGGAGCCACACACTCTGTTGGAACCAAAGCTCATTATCATTAAAAAAGGACAAATAGACGGTGTGTTCCCAGTAAAATACAGCTTCACTGTCAGATTTCAGCCAACTCACTGCCAATACATTTTTATCAGACCGCTGAGATGTATTAAAAACAGTTGAAAAATATCACAGTGTAATATGGGACCTTTGAGTGCATACACCAGATCAGATAAGAAGAAAAAAAATAGCATATTTTTGCAGCAAGATGCTGCCATGCTTGGAAATGAAAGCGGTGCTGTGAGCATTTGTCTCGCGTGGTGCTGAAAAGGGAAGGTATCTTTGGAGGTGAAACTCTATACTTCTCCCCAGCCATTTTCTTTCATGAATTTGCATTTTAACAACCTTTCTGAGTAATTGAAAAAGTGGTGCCTTGATCTCTGATATGGTAATTACCTTTCGTTTAAGCCGAAGACGATTCAGGGGGAGCATCTGTCTTGGAGTTTAAAAAAAACAACAAAAAACAAAAAACCATAACGACCTGCATATGTCACCCCTTTTTAAAGCCCTCTAAATGCATTTGAGTGGAGTATTTTCATGAGTGGTTGACATCTACTGATTACAAGAGCCAGTAAAGTTGGGGCTATTCTTCAAACAGCAGCGGAGGATGGGGGTGAGGGGAAACGGGATGCAAGGACAGGGGCTGACTTTTCATGTGGTTTCATCCGGATCTAAATGGCTTCCAGAAGTGAGCGTGCTGCAAAACCTCAGACCTTAAATCAAAGGGTTCGATGGCAGGCTACCGGTTGGGTCGCCAGCGTGTGTGTCTAAGACCAGGAAGAAATGTCAGAGGTCATCCTTTGTTCTGCAATAGAAGGAAAAGCATGGTGGACTCTCAGAATGTTGGACCATCATCTCTTCTCATTTGCAGCACGTTTTCCTAATAGGAAATAGTGTTGTCCCGATACCAATATTTTGGTATATAATAGGGTATATAATAGGGGGCGGTATGGCGTAGTGTGTAGAGCGGCCGTGCCAGAAACCAGAGGGTTGCAGGTTCGCTCCCCGCCTCTTGACATCTAAATCGCTGCCGTTGTGTCCTTGGGCAGGACACTTCACCCTTGCCCCTGGTGCTGCTCACACTGGTGAATGAATGATGAATGAATGATAGGTGGTGGTCAGAGGGGCCGTAGGCGCAAACTGGCAGCCTCGCTTCCGTCAGTCTACCCCAGGGTAGCTGTGGCTACAAATGCAGCTTACCACCACCAGGTGTGAATGAATGAGTCTGTGAGTATCTAATAATAGAAAAGCATGATATAAAATCTAATCCATTATTATTAATATTTTGGTACCGGTACCAAAATTATTTTGATACATTTCGATACTTTTCCGTTCTTTTCCGTACTTTTCTAAATTAAGGGGACCACAAAAAATAGCATTATTGGCTTTATGTTTCTTATTGCATGTTTGTCCTTAAATAAAATAGTGAACATACAAGACAACTTGTCTTTTAGTAGTAAGTAAATAAACAAAGGCTCCTAATTTAGCTGCTGACGTATGCAGTAACATATTGCTTTATTTTCCATTCTATTATTTTGTCAAAATTATTAAGGACAAGTGGTAGAAAATGAATTATTAATCCACTTGTTCATTTACTGTTAATATCTGCATACTTTCTCTTTTAACATGTTCTATCTACTACTACTTAAAATGTAATAATCACTTATTCTTCTGTTGTTTGATACTTTACATTAGTTTTGGATGATACCACAAATTTGGGTATCAATCCGATACCAAGTCGTTACAGGATCATACATTGGTCATATCAAAGTCCTCATGTGTCCAGTTTATAAACACAATATAAAAAATAAAATAAAAGGAAAAATATCGATGTAATCTAGGGCTGCAACTAACGATTAATTTGATAATCGATTAATCTGTTGATTATTACTTTGATTAATCGATTAATAATCGGATAAAAGAGACCAACTACATTTCTATCCTTTCCAGTATTTTATTGAAAAAAAAAACGCATACTGGCACCATACTTATTTTGAATATTGTTTGTTGGGGGCGGGGGTAACCGGTACTTTTCAGAGGCGGTATAGTACCGAATATAATTCATTAATATCGCAGTACTATACTAATACCGGTATACCGTACAACCCTAATAGGAATTAATGTAAATATACTGTCTGCATCTCTCCAGGTCTCTGGTGAGTGTGTGAGTGACAGGAAGAAAAGATCTGACTCACTTGGGGAGAGGTCATTTGAAGCCACCCATAATAGAGGATGACCCTGTCTCTTTTCAGACAGAAAAAAAATACATCCTTCCAGAGGTTCAGCTTGACTACTGCATGAGTCCTCACAAAAAGTATCAGGATAAAACCTCCCCTTGTAGATATGCTAAGATGTGTAATATGTAGCACTGACAAAATAAATCGACCAAAAACAAATGTCCACTGCAGGGGACGCTGGTTTTCAAGAGGAAATATCTATTAAAGGGAAACAAATGTATTTTTGTTATTATCAGTTTAAAGAATCCAACCCTTTCTCAATACACTACACATTTTACAATCTATTTCAATTTTGGCTGTTTTTTTTTTTTTTATTTTCTTTTAGAATGTTCCGGAGACCAATAAACAAAATGAGCTGTGGGCCACACACGGCTCCAGGGCCTCCCCTAGCACAATGTAATTACTCCAATTAACGCCTCTAATCAATTAACCGACAAAGCGTTATCATACATTGGGCCTGATCTAGACTACTGTGCGTGTATTAAGGCCCTGTCTACATTAAGCCGGATATCTCCTTAAACAAATAATTATTTTGCCTAAGCCCCGTGTCAGCAACACTAAAAAACACTTAAGGTTCCCCTCTTAGCTTTGTATGGACTAATCGATCGTTTACAAACTGAGTTCGGAGAGGAAGTGAAGTCAGAAAGACCGCGCCCCACACAGGAAGTGACGTCAGAAAGAACGCGCCACCGCCAGCTTCAGAATAAAGCGGTTTTGTAACTCGAAGCTAACCACTGGAAATATGGAGGCGAGTCATCCAGACATGCCCGTGTTTGTCCTTCCGTCTATACAGACGCTTGTGGAAATCACACATGAATACCTTAAGAGAAAGCGATTGCATCTATTTTGGATACAACACTTCTCAGACGGCAATAAAACTTTCCAATGTCCAGGTCAGCTGTGATTCTACTTAGCGAAAAACTTTGTCCATTTGTCGAAGGAGAGACAACGAGAATTCGAGCTCCCGTGGATGTGATAAAACAGGTAGCGTGTGCTTTGTATTACCTGGCCGTCGGGGAAAGACTACAGAAAACAGCGATTGCTTTTGGACCGGCAAAGCAGACGGTATCAGTTATTGTCCGCCATGTATGTCGCGGATTCAACGTCTAGATCCAGAGTATATAAAGTCACCAAAAACGAATGGACAATGAAGGTGAAGGCAAAAGAGTGAGGAGTGTCCTGACCAGATATCTAAATCCCTAGATTGATTGATGTAAAATGTTATTTATCACATTGTTTACTTTCACTGACCATTAAATTGGTGCAGTTCAGCCAAATGTGTTGGTTTTCTGACATGGACTTGTTTCTTCAGCATTGTCCACACATTTAAGTCAAGACTCTGGGAAGGTCATTCTAAAACCTTAATTCTAGCCTGATTTGGCCATTCCGTTACCAGTTTTGACGTGTGTTTGGGGTCATTGTCCTGTTGGAACACCCAACTGTGCCCAAGACCCAACCTCCGGGCTGATGATTTTAGGTTGTCCTGAAGAATTTGGAGGTAATCCTCTTTTTTCATTGTCCCATTTTCTCTCTGTAAAGCACCAATTCCATTGTAAATGGGACAAATGTAGCTGAACTGCACCAATTTTGTCAAGAGGAGTGGTCAAAAATTCCACCAGAAGCTTGCCAGAAGCTTGTGGATGGCTACCAAAAGTGCCTTATTGCAGTGAAACTTGCCAAGTGACATGTAACCAAATATTAACATTGCTGTATGTATACTTCTGACCCAGCAGATTTGGTCACATTTTTCAGTAGACCATAATAAATTCATTAAAGAACCAAACTTTATGAATGTTTTTTGTGACCAACAAGTATGTGCTTCAATCACTCTATCACAAAAAAATAAGAGTTGTAGAAATGATTGGAAACTTTAAGACAGCCATGAAATTATGTTTTTTACAAGTGCATGTAAACTTTTGACCATGACTGTATATATATATATATATATATATATATATATATATATATATATATATATATATATATATACACTACAGTTCAAAAGTTTGGGGTCGCCCAAACAATTTTGTGGAATAGCCTTCATTTCTAAGAACAAGAATAGACTGTCGAGTTTCAGATGAAAGTTCTCTTTTTCTGCCCATTTTGAGCGTTTAATTGACCCCACAAATGTGATGCTCCAGAAACTCAATCTGCTCAAAGGAAGGTCAGTTTTGTAGCTTCTGTAACAAGCTAAACTGTTTTCAGATGTGTGAACATGATTGCACAAGGGTTTTCTAATCATCAATTAGCCTTCTGAGCCAAAGAGCAAACACATCGTACCATTAGAACACTGGAGTGATAGTTGCTGGAAATGGGCCTCTATACACCTATGTAGATATTGCACCAAAAACCAGACATTTGCAGCTAGAATAGTCATTTACCACATTAGCAATGTATAGAGTGTATTTCTTTAAAGTTAAGACTAGTTTAAAGTTATCTTCATTGAAAAGTACAGTGCTTTACCTTAAAAAATAAGGACATTTCAATGTGACCCCAAACTTTTGAACGGTAGTGTATATATGAGTGTATTTTCTTAAAAATAAACATTGAGGCTACAAAGTGTGTTTTATCCAATTAACAAACTAATAGATACATTACTCAATATTTAATCGATAGCTGCAGCCGTAACGGGAATGACTACTGACATATGGTCATCCCGATAAACACTGCAAGAGTTTATTAATTTTTCACAGTCTGTTTTAGTCTGATCCAAAGTCCTGATGGTAAAGTTTGGGCTAATTGCAACAATCGGGGCGATCTCAGCAAGTTGTGATGACACATAAACAGAATGGAAGGCGATAAAACAATGAGACAAGTATTGATTGTGTCCTGTCCTGGGTGTCTTCATCTGTCGCAGCTGGACTTAAAAAGGTGAGATCGTTAGTGTCCACACAGCACACGGCCATGGACATTAGCGGCTCCTTAACAAACCGTATTGATCGGGACTGAGGGATGACGTGGTGTATGTAATTAGCCGCACTGGTCTTGACTGTGGATGCGACGACATTGCAAAGGATTAATGGAGGAAAGATGAGAAGTATAAGCTTTGTTGGGGTCTTTTTAGTTATTTCACTGCACATTTATGAGCCTTTTAGCTTCTTCGCCATTGCCAATATTCAATACAGATTCAGACATTTCCCATAAAAGTAGAAAATGAGAGTAGAGTTTATCCTTAAGGCATAAAGTTAAATCAGATGGGTCTTACAGTATAGCAGAGTGGTATAAAATTACTATCCTCAAGCCTAAAAATAATGTTTTTGTTTTTATACATAGAGTTACCTCGAAATACGAGTTTATAAGGATACGAGCTAATTGTTATTCTTTAGGTCAGTGTTTTTCAACCACTGTGCCGCGGCGAGTGTGCCGTGAGATACAGTGTGTCGTGGGAGATTATCTAATTTCACCTATTTGGGTTAAAAAATATTTTTTGCAAAACAGTAATTATAGTCTGCAAATGATGTGTTGTTGTTGAGTGTCGGTGCTGTCTAGAGCTCGGCAGAGTAAACGTGTAATACTCTTCCATATCAGTAGGTGGCAGCCGGTAACTAATTGCTTTGTAGATGTCGGAAACAGCGGGAGGCAGTGTGCAGGTAAAAAGGTGTCTAATGCTTAAACCAAAAATAAACAAAAGGTGAGTGCCCTTGAGGCAATGAAGCTTAGGGAAGGCTATGCAGAACGAAACTAAAACTGAACTGGCTACAAAGTAAAAACAGAATGCTGGACGACAGCAAAGACTTACAGCGTGTTGAGCAAAGACGGCGTTCACAATGTACAACCGAACATGACATGACAATCAACAATGTCCCCACAAAGAAGGATAAAAACAACTGAAATATTCTGGATTGCTAAAACAAAGTAGATGCGGGAAATATCGCTCAAAGGAAGACATGAAACTGCAACAGGAAAATACAAAAAAAAGAGAAAAAGCCAGCAAAATAGGAGCGCAAGACAAGAACTAAAACACTACACACAAGAAGACAGCGAAAAACTCAAAATAAGTCACGGCATGATGTGACAGGTCGTGACAGTACACCTACTTTGAGACAAGAGTTATAGTGAAGCATGCTTGGTTATGGTTTAAAGTCATATCCAACAATTGCGACAACGACTTTTTACTGTCAACTGAGTTTCATTTTTTAATGATTTCTGCTGGTGTGTCCCTCCGGATTTTTTGAACGCAAAAAATGTGCCTTGGCTCAAATGTTGAAAAACACTACTTTAGGTTATGAGCCTCTTTAGTTGGCGTAGCGAATGCCACAGTGAATCCCATAAGATCCGACCAAAACATCCTGTCTTACTTGGTAGGAATAGCTTATAGCTTGAGATTGAGATAACTTTCTTTTTCCAACCACGGATGCAAAGAAAGTGTAAAGGTCAGTGCTGTGAAGAAGATAAAGCGGATGATATTCATTGAATTAAACAAATAAATAATCAAAAACATGCTCGAACGTGTAGCAAAGCAGTTGGAACGTGGACCTGCTAGTCTGCACTATAATGAAGTAGAAGGAGTAAATAATGCCAGGCAAGAATGTTAAAATAATGTCTAAACCAGGGGTCCCCAAACTACGGCCCGGCCCGCCAGCGTCCAAAATCCAGCCCGCGGGAAGTCCCAAGTTAAAAAAAAAAGTATTTTTGTTTTATTTATTTTTTTAATTTTATTTTTTTTAAATCTTTCCTTTCTAATCCATTTTCTAGCACTTGTTACTCTAGGTGTCTCCTAACCACTCAGGAAAAGCATATTGTCTAAAAATGCATTTTCCCATTGATAACGTCATCGCGCTCTGAATATATATACACAGTATATATACTGTATATATATATATATATATATATATATATATATATATATATATACAGCCCGGCCCCAGACACATTTTTTTAACCCAATGCAGCCCCCCGAGTCAAAAAGTTTGGGGACCCCTGGTCTAAATGGTGGAAATGTATCCATAAACTTATGACGAAACTGCGGATGGTGTGTTTGACAGAGAAGCAGCTGGAAGGAAATACCGTAAAAGTCCACTCTCCAATGTAAATACTGTACATTACTTCATAAAACTACTGTAGTTGTTTGTACTATATTCTAATGTACTGTTTTTTCCAAAAACATTCCGTATTTAAAAGTGTTTTTCTTTTTAAAAGGCACACTACATGTTAAAATTGTGCAGTTTTGGGAGGTCCGAGGAACGATTAAATCAATGTCAAATTATTTTAATTGGCAACGTTGATTTGCTACACAAACTCGTATTAGCAGGTACCACTGCATATATTTTTTTTATGGCAAAACAAAAAACAAAGACAATTCCATTGACACAGATTACAATGAAAAAAAAATTTAAAAAAAATTCTAATAGCTGCAAGACAGTGGTTTGACCCTCAACTCTACTTCATTGATCAGCATTATCTGAAAATTAGCACCATAACTCTTCCTTTATTGTTGACTAAAGTGACAGCACACTTTGAGACACTTTTTCAGCGGGTCCCTGTGTTGTGGCTCAATTTCCTCAGGTCACTGGTGTGTAGGAGTGACAGGAAGAAAAGCTCTTACTCACTCGGGTGGGAGGGTGTCATTTGGTGCCACTCTGAATGCAAGATTGCTCGTCTCTTTCAGAAAAATGACTATTATATTTGGTTCAATACCAAAACTGAGTTTGTGTTCTGGGTACCGAATGTCGACGACACGACTACTCACCTTGCCTAAAATGCTTGAAAAATCCTGTTCACCTTGTCACAAAGACACATGCAAATATCAAGTTTATTCCCATTGCACATTTTTTTTACCAGCCATCAGTGGCACTATAAAAAAGAACAAGCAACAATAGATATATACAACTTGCAATAAAAGGCATTAAAAAATCTCATCACAAAGCAGAGCGCAATAAAACTAGACAGGCCAAAAAAACAAACTCAAACTCAAAAATATTTTCAAAGGCAAATAAATATGGAACAAAGTTGACTAGCGCCATCTGTTATTTCCTAATGTCCAGAACCTGAATATAGGACGACCTGATTTGGCGACAATATACAGTCGTGGTAAAAAGTTTACATACACTTATGTCATGGCTGTCTTGAGTTTTCAATAATTTCTACAACTATTTGTTTGTGATAGAGTGATTGGAGCACATACTTGTTTGTCACAAAAAACACAATCTATACACAGAACTTTCCTCCAGAAGGTTTTATCTTTGTCCATGTGATGTCAGATGAAACAAAAATGTAGCTGTTTGGCCACAATACCCAGCAATATGTTTGGAGGAGAAAATGTGAGGCCTTTAATCCCAGGAACACCATTCCTACCATCAAGCATGGTGGTGGTAGTATTATGCTCTGGGCCTGTTTTGCTGCCAATGGAACTGGTGCCTTACAGAGAGTAAATGGGACAATGAAAAAGGAGGATTACCTCCAAATTCTTCAGGACAACCTAAAATCCTCAGCCCAGAGGTTGGGTCTTGGGCGCAGTTGGGTGTTCCAACAGGACAATGACCCCAAACACACGTCAAAAGTGGTAAAGGAATGGCTAAATCAGGCTATAATTAAGGTTTTAGAATGGCCTTCCCAAAGTCCTGACTTAAACATGTGGACAATGCTGAAGAAACAAGTCCATGTCAGAAAATCAACAAATTTAGCTGAATTGCACCAAATTTGTCAAGAGGAGTGGTCAAAAATTCAACCAGAAGCTTGCCAGAAGCTTGTGGATGGCTACCAAAAGCGCCTTATTGCAGTGAAACTTGCCAAGGGACATGTAACCAAATATTAACATTGCTGTATGTATACTTTTGACCCAGCAGATTTGGCCACATTTTCAGTAGACCCATAATAAATTAATAAAAGAACCAAACTTCATGAATGTTTTTTGTGACCAACAAGTATGTGCTCCAATCACTCTATCACAAAAAAATAAGAGTTGTAGAAATTATTGGAAACTCAAGACAGCCATGACATATTGACCACGACTGTATATATATATATACACAGTATATATATATGCTGTCTTATATTGACATTATAGCAGAGTTGAATACAACAATGGACAAGCCCGGCAAAATAAACACACCAATAGTTTGGAATATGAAACAATTGGTACTATTTACTCTGGCAAAAATACAGTCTTATATCTGGGTCAAAGTGATAATTACTATGCAAATCTTGACCTAAAGAGGACAGTTTAATTCAATTGCTCTACATGAGATTGGTGCTGAGCCTTGCTCTCCAAGTGAGCAGTATAATTGTCCAATAGCTTTCGCTAATCAAGTGAATGTGTTGCTGCTGACGATGTGGTTGCAGGTCAAGCGTGTGCACAAAAAAAAGCCTATTTGCACTTGACAGATGTTTTATAAAAAAGGCGTTCGTCTCCCACCTTTACGACTCCCACCCTTCTGACCCGATGTCAAACTGTTGCTGCATCCGCGCTAATCGTCCAATTAGTATTAGTAGTCAGTAGCAGGTGTGTGACGATGAGGGGATGATTGCATCCGTACACAAACACAAACCACCGGCAGACAGAAGACACGCTCAGCTACTGAATGTTTACATTACCAAAGACGAGCGTATTCATCCGTCAGCCCCAACCCCCCCCCCCCCCCCCCCCGACCCACCACACCGCCTTTTGAGGAGTTATTTTGTTTTGATGCCCTTAGATATCGAGATGAAAGACGACGCTGACGGTGTGTCACCTGTCATGTTTTGGGTCTATTTGCACAGATCAAACCCTCATTCATGTTGGACTGTAAAGACTTTGTGGTAAGATCTGTAGGCAGCATCTAAAGACATTTTTTTTTTTAAATAATCTCAGCAGCTTTGCAGACAGCGCAGAAAGAACGAGTATGAAATATCCTGCTGATGCTCGTCCAGGAGGTTGTGAGAGTCTTCCTAAATGTTCTCATCATATAGCATGAGAAACAGTGCCCTAAGTTTTGACTGGTACATTGTGGGGGGAAAAGACTCTAAAACCCATCACAGGTTTTGCATTATTGTTTTACTTTAGGAACATTATTTCCAATCGGAGTCGTTGAACCTTCAAGAATATAATCACAACAAAACGCACAAAAGCTTGGTCACAGTTTCGCATCCTATTAAATGAGAAAGTGTCCCCAAACGTTTGACTATATCATTTTACAAAGGTATTGATTAGGGATTGGCGCAATATGTCATATCAAAGACTATAAAAATGGGACCCAATACCTCTCTGCTTGGCACTCAGCATCAAGGGTTGGAATTGGGGGTTAAATCATCAAAAATGATTCCCAGGCGCGGCCACCGTTGCTGCTCACTGCTACCCTCACCTCCCAGGGGGTGGAACAAGGGGATGGGTCACATGCAGAGGATAATTTCGCCACATCCAGTGTGTGTGTGACAATCATTGGGACTTTAACATTAACATTATCTATTATGTCTTTTTTCCATTTGTGCACAAAATCCGATATCTGTCTTTTCGTTTTAGGGTCGGGAAACAAATTTTTAAAAATAAGTTGTTATTTAGTATTTTTTTGTTTGATACACAGATTCTGTGGATTCAGTCTTAGCTAGTTTGTTGTCTAAAGAATTGGAAAAACATGACATCTGCTTGGAGAAGTGGAACCACGGCACACCAAGCATTTGAATTGCTGACTACAACACTGGCACAAAAACCTATACCTGCTCAGTGGCCTTTTGGTTATAGTGTCCGCCCTAAGACTGGAAGGTCGTGAGTTCAAACCCCAGCCGAGTCATACCAAAGACTATACAAATGGGACCCATTGCTTCAGCATCAAGGGTTTGAATCGGGGGTTAAATCCCCAAAATGATTCCTGAGCGCTGCCACCGCTGTTGCTCACTGCTCCCCTCACCTCCCAGGGGGTGAACATGGGGATGGGTCAAATGCAGACGATCATTTTACCACACCCAGTCACCCATGTGTGACTATCGTTGGGACTTTAACTTGAACTTTAAAAAGGGGTTCGGAACATTCAGAAAGAGGAACAATTTTAAAAAATGCAAGTGGAACATTCATGAGTACCTATTGGCGTTACAACATTGCTGCTGTGTTGTGCAATATACAACGCCATTTAACGTAACATTAGCATTGGCTTTATGTTTGTCATTTCTACCCGTGTATCTTCAAAAAGTTTCGTGACAAATCTGATGGACCAACTTTGAATCAACCAGGAACAAGATGCAGTACTTGACCAGACGAGAACCTGCTTTTGCCTACAGAAAGTCGTCAGCCACATTTATAATGGTGTCAGTCCTTCGCTCAGTCCATCTTTTTCTGTATAACTCCCTCTACCCATCGTCCTCCCTTGGCTCTCTCTCTGGACCTAACCAACGGCTTCATTGTCTCTGGGTCAGGGGGTGAACAACATCAGCCCACACGAGGCCCCGAGTGCGGTCCCAGCCGAGAAGGCAGGGTAGTGCCACGGTGGGGCCATAATTCAAAGATAAAGACAAGCCTCACACATGGCTGCCTATGTGGGTCAGTCTTGGATCATCTGCAGAGGAGGCGGCCAGAGACTGGCACCAGATTCCCTCACCATCGCCCCCTCCTTATTGTGTGAATGTGTCGTCTTCTCCTGGAAGCTAGAGGCCAGACCCCCCTCTGGGTCATCCCAGCCAAGTCTTCTATGGGAAACCTGTCCTCTGCTGACGGCCCCCCCACCGCCTTTCCCCTTCCATCCGCTACCCGACTGCACCCTGATGCCTTTGTGAGCTCCAGGGACAAAACAGGGGGCTCTTTGGGGCCACCAATTAGTCCTCCCCCATGGGGTGACATCGCCGATGAATAGAAGGACCCCCAAACCGTCCAGGCATATAATCTCAGCTGTCCCTTTGGAGGCGGCACTGTCACAAGCACACAGATCCAACCTTGTTTTCACAGAGGTCTCCCTCTTGATTTAAAGGCACGGCTTGTTGGTCGCCCTCTAAAAAACACACACACACACACACAAAAAACGAGTATCCGGAAGCCACAGGATGGAATTTGTCCCTCTCCTTGTGGGTAAAGTATGAGGATGGCTTTTTAGGGGAAGGTGATTTTTACCCATCAATCACCAGGTGACATGAACCACAATAGCAAGTAGGAATCTATTAGCAAAATAAACAAAGACATAGCAGGACAGTCTGGCGCAGGAAGCGACTATGTCAACTTAGCGTGGTGATTGAGAAGCCCCAGAGGGAACCTTTCAACCAGCAATCACCCAAGACAAACATTTCACAGATGTTGACGTCTCTCAATTGTTGCTTTGTCACCGCCGATGGGCGCTGACTTCACTTTAGACGCAGAGAGGAAGCTTTAGAACATTGTAATTGCAGCTTGCACATTCATTTAAGTTGATGCATCTCAAGAGGAATCGCCTCACAGTGTTTGTTCGTGTGGATTCTCAGTCATCCAGGTAGTGGTAATCCGCTATAGTAACTGGACTTCTTCCCAAAAGGGCCTTAAATCTCTTCCAACAACAGTTAGAGCCCGCTGAAGTATGCAACAATCAATACATCCGCACATTAAGTACACCTGCACAGCCGAACTCGAGAGCTTTACAGACACTATTTCATTTAAATATATATAGAATAGTAGCTCAATTTACAAGTAGCCCAATTTACAAGTAATTTGAGCCCCCTTCTACACTAAGGCCATGTTTACAATAAGTCATTTAACCCCTTAAACAAATAGTTACTTAGCCTAAGCCCCGTTTCAGCCACACTAAACCAGCGTTTAAGGTCACCCTCCTCGGACACATTTTTACACGGGTAAGTCAGCCGTGTAATTCTTGAATCTCCGGCACTTAGCTTTGTATGGACTCATTGATCGTTTATAAAGTGAGTTCGGAGAGGAAGTGACGCCAGAAAGACCTCGCCCACACAGGAAGTGACGCCAGAACGACCACGCTCCACACAAGAAGAGACATCAGAAAGAACGCGCCATAGTCAGTTTCATATTAAAGATGGAGGCGGATATTCCAGACATGCCCGTGTTTCTCCTTCTTCTACATGTACAGGCACTTTTGGAAATCACAAATCAATACCTTAAGAGAAGGCAACAGGCGATTGCAGCTGTTTGGGATACAACACTTCTCAGACGGCAAGAGAACTTTCAAATGTCCGGGTCAGCTGTGAGTCTATTTACCGAAATACTTCGTCCCTTTCTCCCTTGGATGTGATACAGCCAGTGTGTGACTACAAATATTGCTTTATGGATGTGACTGTGAAATGGTGCACAGCTTAAAGATGGAACCATCTCCTCGTGTCCCAAACAACTGCTGGAAGATGAAGATCCGGTCCCTGTTTTTCGTTTGGGTGACCCAGCTTATCCCCTGACACCATATCTCACGAAAGAATACCCCAATGGCGGAGTCAACCCACAACAACAATACTTTGGGTATTCTCTGTCTAGATTAATTGTTGTAATTGTTGTAAAATGTTCTTTATCACATTGTTTACTTCCACGTGTTTATTAAAGATTTGAGTAATTTATGATGGCTCAGGTGTGATTCAATACAATAGGGCCCCACAGCACACTGGATTCCAGTTCATTGAAATACCACAACACTGGATATTGTTCAAATGAGATACATTTTAATTTAAAAACTTGCACACAAAACACAGCAACCAAATGTAAAATGCACAGCAAACTATTTAAAATATAGCTCTGTTAAATAACTTCACAGTGAAGTAAAGTCATGTACTGGAGAGATTGGAGCAGACGGAAGCGCATGCATACTAGGTTGCGTTGCGTTGGTGGACCGAGGGGGTCTTAAACGGTGGCATTGTTGTGTGTGGACACGGATAAGGTTAGGTGGGATTTACCCTGGATAACCTTAGCCGGCTTAGGCCCCGTCTACACTAAGCCGGATAAGGTTATCCAGGGTAAATCCCACCTAACCTTATCCGTGTCCACACACACACAATGGTCGTTTAAGACCCCCTTTCCACCTCCGTCCGCCAAATGCGTGCGTTATAGTCAACTCTGACCTGGAAGTGTATCCTTACCCTGTGTTTCAATGTAGACTATTGCCATGTTTCTCTTAACAGTAAACCTTGCTTGCCTCACCATCAGCAGCTGTTAGGATGGAATTGGCGGTCGTACTTGACGGCCGCAACCACTTCATGGCTTCACAATAGTTATGGAGTACAAAACTAGACGTTGAGTAATCGCTCGAAACACATCGCGGACAACTGGTAGTAATAGTCTGCTTTGCCAGTCCAAATACATTCGCTGTTTTTCGTAGTCTGTTGTTGTCTCTTCTTCAACAAATGGACAAAGTTTTTCACTAAGTAGAATCACAGCTGACCTGGACATTCGAAAGTTCTCTTTCCGTTCAGCTGGCACAACACACTCGTTGACAAACATATCCCACCAGGCTGCCGTTCTTCCAGGGCTTATCCAAAACCGCCGCTCAACCGTCTATGCTGCCGTCTGAGATGTGTTGTATCCCAAATAGCTGCAATTGCGCGTTTGCTTCTCTAAGGTATTCATGTGTGATTTCCACACGGGCATGTCTGGATGACTCGCCTCTATCTTTTTGAGGTCACTTCCTGTGTGGGGCGTGGTTTTTCTGGTGTCACTTCCTCTCCGAAGTCAGTTTGTAAACAATCAATGAGTCCATACAAAGCTTCAAGAAATACACGGCGCACTTACCCGTGTAAAAAATTGTCCGAGGAGGGAGACCTTAAACGCTGGTTTTGTGTGGCTGAAACGGGGCTTAGGCTAAATAATTGTTCATTTAAGGGGTTATCCGGCTTAGTGTAGACACAGCCTGAGACACAAACTGCCTCTCAGACGTTTGTTATGCTTTAAGTTTTAGCACAAATTTGAGTTACAAGCATCTCCCGCCACTGGCAAAATCCAGCTTTCCAACCACCGGAACTGAGAATGTGAGTGAGAAGGACAGCGTCGTGAAGAAAAAGTGGACGACACCCTCAGAATCAGAAAAACAAGCAATTAAAAAGATGGCCTACGTCAGTCTGTACCACCCCGAAGCAGAATTCAGCTTCCGCGTCAAAACAACGTCTAAACAGCGTACCTTTAGCTATGAAAATATGAAGAAGCTGCCGAATGGAGTGCACGGCCTGTTCAATTTTTTTTCCGTCTTCTAAATCTATAAACTGTACGATTGAGCAGTAACCTTAATCACTGAGTCTTATGCACACATACATGTTGGTTGCTGTCAACTCTGACCTCTTCAGTGCGTCACTGAAAAACGTCCATGTGCAACGCAAACACTAATAACAGTTCCCAGTGTTACACGATAGAGAAGCATCCTAAAGTATACGACCGCTCCTCAAAATAAATGCTATACATTATTATTACATTATTTCATAAAACTACTGTAGTTGTTTTTAGTACATTCTGTTATATTGTTTTTATACAATATATATATATTTTTTTTAATTCTTAAAAGACATGTTACATGTTAAAATGGTGTTGTTTTTTGGTGACCAACGACAAATTAAATTGATTTCAATTGATTTCAATGGGCAGCTCTGATTTGACATACGAGTGTTGTGAATTACAAGCATGGTTGTATAACCAGTTGAGTTTGTAAGTTGAGGTACTACTGTATTATTATTGTGGTTGTAGTTAACTGACCTGCTTCATAATGAGATGGGGTTTTAGCCCTTTATGGAGCAAAGAACATACAGTATTTGGTAGCTTATTATGCACTAAGAATTGACACGACAAAAAAATTAATAAAGAAAGAAAATAAATGTATTAATTAATTAATAATTTATTTATTCAAATTGTTTAATAAACATATTAATAGAGATAGGATAATCAAAATATCAAATTATATTTGATATGAAAACTGACCTGCTTCATAATGAGATGGGGTTTTAGCCCTTTATGGAGCAAAGAACATACAGTATTTGGTAGCTTATTATGCACTAAGAATTGACACGACAAAAAAATTAATAAAGAAAGAAAATAAATGTATTAATTAATTAATAATTTATTTATTCAAATTGTTTAATAAACATATTAATAGAGATAGGATAATCAAAATATCAAATTATATTTGATATGAAAAATGGTAAAAGTTCTAAAAGTTGAAAAAAAGGCCTCAACACTCATTATAATTATCACACAAAAAAATCTAAACAATCATAAGCCCGGAAATGTACTATAATTTGTTTGTCATATAGTGCAATACTTTTTCAATGTGCTTTTTATATTCATAAAGTTTTATATTGTAAGGTCGTGATTATTACCAATCCCTTTCTTGGCCGATTGACTTGGAGAAGTCACATGGTTCTACTATTGCTGTCACGGCCCGGGCACATGCCAATGCGCACTCATCAATGAGTGCGCGTCACTCCGGCGGCAGCAAGCTGCTGCAATCAATCAGCACTCAGCGCACCTGTCTTTGATGATCTTCCTGGGCTTCTTAAGCCAGTGCAGACCAGCGTTCCGGGCCTGAACGTAATCTTCTGTTCGCGTACAGTAAGCCGTATTCATGCTTGATGCCATCCTGCTCTCTCTGTGTTTTCCCCTCCGTGTATCATCGTGCATTTTCCTGTGTCGTGTCATTCCTGCAGCAAATTACCGTTCATGCGTGACGAGCTGTGCGTCTCGTCTTCCTTGTTTGTTCCCCTCTGGATTCTGGACTGCCTCCCTCGATCCTCGACCTCCCGCTTGGACACGGATCTTTTGACGCCTTGCTATACCCCCGACAACCTCCCTGTCTCACGGACCCTCTTGCCTGCCCTGCCCCTTTTGGACTTGCCTCTCGTTCAACACTACGGTAACACTCAGCAGCTAATCACCACACATAGTCTCACACACACACACACTTTGGATTCGTCACACTCCATTGTCCTTGTTTATATATATTACTTTCTGTTATTTGTATATATATATATATATATATATATATATATATATATATATATATATATATATATATATATATATATATATATATATGTATATATATATACAGTATATATATATATATATATATATATATATATATATATATATATATATATATATATATATATATATATATATATATATATATATACACATAAAACAGAGTGTGTGCCGTCTTTTTCTCCTGTACATAACAATTGCCTTATAATGATGAAGTCCATTTTAAATAACTAAAAATTGTTCCTTGCCCTTTGAAGACTTTTACGTATTCTAAATGTAAATTTACAACTTCAGCATTCGATACATTTCTAATAAATTAACCGGAATATCGGCTACAGACTAATAATAAGGTATCCAGTGTGTGTACTGTACATAGTATAAAAGTCCCTTTAGTCCGCTCACGTCCATCTGCAGCAAGATGATGAAGTCATGCAAACAAAATAGTGAGCAGAAGACGAAAGTTCAGCGGAGATGAAATTGACTTTTTCTGGCTTCAATCCTGCAATCTGCTGCTGAGTGCGAGCGTCTCTTCTCAAATGTCAGTCATGAAGACAAGCCTGAGCAGGTGGAGCTTTAATAGATCTGCTTCGATCTTACAGACGGAAAGCGTCACATTTATGGAAAATGTTAGCGCAAGATGAAGATATCCAAGATTCCTTTCACATGCAGCACAAATAACATTCACACCAGTGGAGACAAAGAGAGTAAAATTTTTTTGCAGGGCTCCACAAACTTAGGGTGAAGATCAACAATGGGTGGAAGTTTAATTTTTACTCGGTTGCTAATTGATGACTAAAATTCTGTAAGCCTAATATTAAAATACTGCATGCAAAGCTTTCAATAGGTTTATAGGTAATAGGTTTATTAAGATGTGTTATTAAATATATGTTCAGGTTCTAGGTACAATAAATTGATTATCTAAGGTAAATAACCCCATATATTACACCTAAAACTAAAAAGAGGCCAATACAATTTGTATTGTTAACTTTCACAGTCAAATATGATATTTTAATGTAGAATTATATGTTATTATTTTGGTAACAGTTCATCCTTGGAGGTATGGATACATGCTTCTGCCTTTACTGGCAGAGGGCATGAGTTCGATTCCCAGCCACGGTTATTTCAGGAAGGGCATACAGCATAAAAACTCAGCTAAACCCATTAATGCCATGCATTCACAATATTAATGAACAATTCATTCCTAATTAATGATATTTTTGAACACTTTAAAATCCAAAAAGGGCAAATTAAACTGTATTTTTCCCTAATGATTACTAAGTTATCACTGATTATTAAAATTCTTTACAAATACCACATACTACAGTTCGATTTAAAAATGTAAGTTTTTATTTTTTTTTAAGGCAAAATTTAAAAAGTGTCAATCTACAATTTCAAAAAATTAACAAATAATTAAGGATAATGAGATTTCTTTAAATCAGGGGTGTCAAACGTACGGCCCGCGGGCCGGATCAGGCCCACGAACAGGTTTTATCTGGCCCGCGGGATGAGTTTGCTAAGTATAAAAATGAGCTGAAGTTTTTGAATGAAAAAAACTGCTGTTCTAAATGTGTCTACTAGATGTCGCAATAGCAATTATTTGTATCTTCATAGATGATGCTACATATGTAAAAAAATAAAATAAACCACATGTCAGTGCACCAGTTGAGGAAAATGAGCAAACTACATAAATGACATCCTGTAATTTGATTTTGAAATGTTTATTTTTTTATCTTGATAGATTGAAAATTAACATCAATATGTTGACTAACGAACATTATCACATAATTTATTGAGAAAGTATAAATAACGACAAAGATAGAATACTATTAACCGCAACATGTAAGTGTAAAAAAAAAATCCAACAACATTATGATTTGTCCATTTTCAGAATGTGCTTGTTCTATTTTTAAACAAAGAAAACAATCTGAAGTTGTCTTTATTTCTAAGTTATCGTGCCGTGATTTTACCAGTCCGGCCCACTTGGGAGTAGATATTTCTCCATGTGGCCCCCCATCTAAAATAAGTTTGACACCCCTGCTTTAAAGTGAAACATCAGCAATTTTAATTGTGATGACAACTGTAAAATGTAACAAGACTACATTTTTAGTATTGATAAAATATATTAAACTGTCATGGAAACTCCATATCAGACATACAAGAACAAAAGTATCCAAAAGCCTCTCAATGATAAAGCAAAGCAATTCCTCGATTACAATGCACTACTCATATTATACTGCTCCACTACTTCACCTACTGTGCTGAATATTTATACTACAAAACCAAATTATACACAAGTTTGGATAACAAGAACACACTAATCATCTTTGTATTCAGTCAAAGCTATTAAAGATCCACAACCTTGTTAAATCTCACACAGTATAAATCATATATAAACCTTATAAATACCTATTACTAACTAACATTCAAAAGCTTTTCACAGAAAGAGAGAGCTCTCATTGTCTGAAACCCTAAAATGTTGGGTTTCGTGTGGGATTTGGAGAGTTGGGCGTTAGGACGTGTGCATTCGGGAGTTGGGGTTTGCCTGCAGAGGTTAGGGTGCGTTTTTTCCACCTCATTCTAGGGTCTTGCCCGTGGGCCTGACATCCATAGCTGAAATGAGTTGTGTACATTGAACGCAGGGAGTGAAAACATTTATTTGCGATTGTTGTAATATGTAGAAGGGATAAGCTCTTCTTCTTCCTACTCATTTTTGGACATGTTGAGTTGTGTAACTGAGCATGAGATGCGATCTAGTTATATGCTTTATATGCATGTTCGAAATAAATTAAAACAAAAATAGACAGCTATTCTTTAAAGTTATTTAATTTGAGATTTTATTGTGCCGTATTTTCCGTACTAAAAGCCGCTACTTTTTCCCACGCTTTGAACCCTGCAGCTCATAAAACGGTACGGCTAATTTAGGGATTTTTCTTCATCAACGGCCATATTGTTTGGTATTCAACAAATAGTTTTCATTAAACACAGACAGAAACACTGAAAAAGTGTGTTATTGTTTGTGTTATGGCGCCATCTTTTGGACGAGTGTTGAAAATGTACTTCCTGTTCTGCGCCTTGAACCAGAAATATATCCTGTTTCATCTACTACAAGTCTATAGCATCTATGCTTGAAAGGACTCTTCATTCATCACTCTGAGCAACGTTTGTAAGTTTTACAAAAAACTATATTTACTAACTGACGTCTGTAGGAGTGTTTTCATGCACTATTGTATGTGCTATCGTAATTAAATCAAGCTACCATCGTTTGCATTAGCGGATATGCTAACACGTATACAAGTGTCTGTGTTAGTATCATTAACTTACAATGGCATTCTGTGTGTATAGTTTCAGTTTTGTAATTCATTAAAACGTCACCGTGGAGGTATTGAGTATGTTTAGCTGATTGGAGAGCTAGCTTACCGCAGCCAGTGGGTTTATGGCGATGACTTGTGTTTTGTTTGATCAGCCGTTTTACTGCCTGCATCACATGGACAAAGATAAGACCTTTTGGAGGAAAGTTCTGTGGTCAAATGAAACAAAAATTGAGCTGTTTGGCCACAATACCTTGCAATATGTTTGGAGGAGAAAAGGTGAGGCCTTTAATACCAAGGCCTTTAATACCAGGAACACCATCCCTACCATCAAGCATGGTGGTGGTAGTATTATGCTCTGGGCCTGTTTTGCTGCCAATGGAACTGGTGCTTTACAGAGAGTAAACAGGACAATGAAAAAAGAGGATTACCTCCAAATTCTTCAGGACAACCTAAAATCATCAGCCCGGAGGTTGGGTCTTGGGTGCAGTTGGGTGTTCCAACAGGACAATGACCCCAAACACATGTCAAAAGTGGTAAAGGAATGGCTAAATCAGGCTAGAATTAAGTTTTTAGAATGGCCTTCCCACAGTCCTGACTTAAACCCCATTGAGAACATGTGGACAATGCTGAAGAAACAAGTCCATGTTAGAAAACCAACACATTTAGCTGAACAGCACCAATTTTGTCAAGAGTGGTCAAAAATTCAACCAGAAGCTTGTGGATGGCTACCAAAAGCGCCTTATTGCAGTGAAACTTGCCAAGGGACATGTAACCAAATATTAACATTGCTGTATGTATACTTTTGACCCAGCAGATTTGGTCACATTTTCAGTAGACCCATAATATATTCATAAAAGAACCAAATTTGATGAATGTTTTTTGAGACCAACAAGTATGTGCTCCAATCACTCTATCACAAAAAAATAAGAGTTGTAGAAATTATTGGAAACTCAAGACAGCCATGACATTATGTTCTTTACAAGTGTATGTAAACTTTTGACCACGACTGTGTCTGCAGCTCATTGTTTGGTGCAGCTAAAATATGTAAGAAAATTAATTTATTCTAAAATTATGATGGGTGCGGCCTAAATATGAGTGTGTTCTATAGCCCGAAAAGTACAGTAATTACTCCTAAATACAAAAAAATATGATTCAATAACGTTAATAATAATAATAATTGCCTGGATTTATATCATGCTTTTCTAGACACCCAAAGTGCTTTATACTGATTCGCCATTATTCATTCAGTCCACAGTCACACACTGGTGGTGCCCTGTTCGCACAAACGGCCTCTTCGACCACCAACAAACCTCCATTCATATTTATGCAGCAGTGTGGGCAGCACAAAGTGGGTGAAGTGTCTTGCCCAAGGACACAACGGCAGATGCTGGGATGGAAAAAGCTGGGATTGACCCGTCAGCCCTAATGTTTAGTCTATCACGTTTACATCGTAAACAACCTTTTATTCATATACATCAGGGGTGTCAAACACATTTTAGATCGGGGGCCACATGGAGAAAAAGCTACTCCCAACTGGTAAAATGGTAAAACTGATAAATGTGAGTGTGAATGTTGTCTGCCTATTTGTGTTGGCCCTGCGATGAGGTGGCGACTTGTCCAGGGTGTACCCCGCCTTCCGCCCGAATGCAGCTGAGATAGTCTCTAGCGACCCCCGCGACCCGACAAGCGGTAGAGAATGGATGGATGGATTGATGGTAAAATCACTGGTAAAATCAAGGCACGATAACTTAAAAATAAAGACAACTTCAGATTGTTTTCTTTGTGTAGAAATAGAACAAGCACATTCTGAAAATGTACAAATCATAATGTTGTTGTTGTTTTTACACTTACATGTTGCGGATAATAGTATTCTATCTTTATTTGTCGTTATTTACAATTTCTGAATAAATGATGTGATAATGTTTATCAGTCAACTCGTTGGTGTTAAAAATCAATCTATCAAGATAAAAAAAATAATATCAAAATCAAATTAGAGGATGTTATTAATGTAGTTTGCTCATTTTCCTCGACTGGTGCACTAACGTGATTTTTTTAAATGTTGTACATATGTAGCATCATCTACAAATATACAAAGAATTGCTATTACGACATCTAGTGGACACATTTAGAACAGCAGTTCCTTTCATTCAAAAATGTTGGCAAATTTTTATACTTAGCAAACTCATCCCGCGGGCCGAATAAAACCTGTTCGCGGGCCTGATCCGGCCCTCGGCCCATACATGGCATGAACCTTCATGCCATGTTTAGACCAGACTTGGGACACCACTGCTGTGACTTGTTTTAGTGTGCAATATTTTAGTAAGTTCGACACTTTGCTCTGTTATATAAAATAATAAAATGGGATGAAGCTCATCTCCGCAGCAACCCAACAACTCCCCCCCCCCCCCCCCTCCACAAAAAAAGCTCTCCTCCAAGGAGAAGCACATAAGCTCTTTGTTCGTGGCCATCACCCGAGTCCAGCCAGGCTATTTTATGCTCGGCTGGACAGTCAGGCAGCGATTTATCTTTGTTTCACTTCGCATACCTGAGGAATACTCTCCTGTTCCCAAACAGTGCAAAAGGGGGCAAAAGGGCAAGCAATTTATGGACTACCGTTCCGCGAAAAGAAAATAAAGAGGCTCCGGGTGTCGTGATGAGGGGTTGATGGTGTCAGGAGTTTCTTTTCACACGTTAGGAAGGAAATGTTCGGTGCAACAAGGCAATAGATCATTAGCTCCCTAAGTAAGATGTACCGAGCTTTTTAAAGAAAAAGCATAGAAGGTTTCAACTTTTTTTCATTAGCTTTTGTTCTCTCTCACCCCTCCAAGGATAGCGAGAGGAGAAAATAGGACATCTCTTCTTGTCTTTGTTTTGGTTTGAGGAAAGGAAGATGATGTCAGGTGGTACAACAGCCCACACATCACTTACTGTGTGTGTGTGTGTGTGTGTGTGTGTGTGTGTGTGTGTGTGTGTGTGTGTGTGTGTGTGTGTGTGTGTGTGTGTGTGTGTGTGTGTGTGTGTGTGTGTGTGTGTGTGTGTGTGTGTGTGCGCGCACGGGTTCTTGTATGTCTACCCTTTTTGAGACATCAACAAGGAAAAGTACCTTCCATATGAGGACCGGTGAACAAGTTAGGACGGAAATCATGGAAAACCATTGCATTTAATAGAGAGCAAAATACTAGAGTCTGTGAACATTGCTCCAAAGTCAGGATTTTTTGTTGATTTAATGTGCATACAAAAGTAAAGCTTGACAGGTGAAAAGGCAGCAATATATGATAAAACAAGACGGCAGCTAAAGAAGGACTTCCCTATTCATCCCAGAGAAAACCCGCCAGGTGAACAGCTGATTTGACGACTTCCGGTGCTAACGTAAGACAACCCGCGTCCCATATGTGACCATAGGATGCACAAATACACTACGGTACTAAGACTATAGTGGCCATTAACAGTTAGCTTCTACATCTGGGTTGCCCAAAGTGCGGCACAGGGGCCATCTGTGGTCCGTGACTTGTTTGTCATCACCCTAGTATTGATCATATACTGATACTACCCTCAAGTATCCATACCACCTAGGGCTGGGCAATATGGGCGAAATATATATCACAATATATATTTTTTATCTTAATTGATATCGAAAATTATTGATACTTTTTATGACTAATTTATACAGTAAATACAATAAAACCATTTCCAACTTACCAAGGGTGCTATTTATCAATGGAGATATGATATATCAAAGGTAGCCAGGTAGGATAAACGCTGCTACGGTAATACAATAATTAAACTAGATTTGAAGGTAGTTGTAGATTAGAGACACTAGATGGCAGTAGGGTATAAACTATTGAACACTACAGAGTAGTTTGGGAAGCAACTAATCAAACCGACACATTGGTTTGACACCGGTACTTTTCAGAGGCGGTATAGTACCGAATATGATTCATTAGTATCGCGGTACTATACCAATACCGGGATACCGTACAACAAAGTCTTAGCCATATTAACTGTACTTAAAAATACTTTTTGTATTTTGTATAATTGCAAGTATAAGTACAAATGGTAACTATAACTAACTAACTAACTAACTAACTAACTATAAAAATATTTTGATGTTTGAGTTGACAAATTATTAGTGAATTACTAGAATATTATTTATTTTGCAAACTCTGTATCGATATCAGTGATACCATGCTGTTTTACTTGGTATTGTCGACTATGATGATGCTTTGCGGCTACAGCGGGGGTTAGCAACCCGCGGCTCTCGAGCCGCATGCGGCTCTTTAGTGCTGCCCTGGTGCATTTTTAAAAAGGGATTGAAAATGGAAAAAGATGGGGGAAAATATTTTTTTTGTTTTACTATGTTTTTTGCTTGAGGACAAACATGACACAAACCTTCCCAATTGTTAGAAAGCCCACTGTTTAATATTTTTGTGTGTATGCTTCACTGATGAGAGTATTAGGTGAACATCGTTTTGTCCTGCTAATTTCGGCAGTTCTTAAACTCCCCATAGTGTGGAGTGTAAACGTAAACTCTTCCACTCCTTCTTTGACTCATTTTGTCCACCAAACGTTTTATGCTGTGCGTGAATGCACAAAGGTGCGCTTTGTTGATGTTATTGACTTGTGTGGAGTGCTAATCAGGCATATTTGGTCAGTTCATGACTGCAAGCTAATCAATGCTAACATGCTATTTAGGCTAGCTGTATGTACATATTGCATCATTGGCCTCATTTGTAGGTATATTTGAGCTCATTTAATATCCTTTACTTTCATCCTCTTTGTATATAATTTATATTTGCATGTCTCATGACATTACCTGTATGTAATATTGGCTGCATTTAAGATAGTTGTTTGTGTGCCATGCTGTTCCAGACCACAGCAAACATTACCTAGCTTGCCAAAGATTGTAATAAATCTATTAGAAGAAAACAGCCTGCCGTTTCCTTTAACTTGGACACACACCTTCGACCATTAGAAGCCAGTCATTTCCAGGAGTCAATTCACCCTCTGAGAAGTTTAAGTAATGTTTTCCAATGTTGTAAAAATGTGTAGAATAAATATAAAATTTCAACATTTCTGTCAACGAAGATTTGCTTCAGCCTGCGAGGCTAATATAACTAATATAGACACTTACATCATGTGTTGTCTTCATTATAACACTTATATAAGACTTTGAAAGTCATTTTGATAGTAGGCTATTATAGCTAATATAGACACTAACAGCATGTCTTGTCTTCATTATAACACTTATATGGGACTTTTAAAGCCATTTTGATAGTAGGCTATTATAGCTAATATAGACACTTACGTCATGTGTTGCCTTCATTAAAAGACTTATATAAGATTTTGGATTTTTTGCGGCTCCAGACAGATTTGCGTTTTGCATTTTTGGTCCAATATGGCTCTTTCAACGTTTTGGGTTACAGTATGGTCTCAAAATGAAGTCATCCAAACTGATTACTAGCACCTTTGTCATTTGCATTGGCACACATTAAAGATTGTGTAGATGTGCCTAATGTTGTGGCTGGGGATGAAGCCGAGCTATTTTTTACAGTTGTACAGTTTCTCACTCACTGTACGATTGTTGCATTCATGAGGCTTAATGAGGAAAGACAAGCTTCAGCTTCTCCGTGACCCAGAAAATTGAGGAGGGAAAAAGCATAGAAAAAAATAAAGCAAACGGGCAAGCCAGCAATAAATAGCCAAACCACGAATGGAAGTGTAAATAAAAATAAATGAGAACGCTGATCATTTTGGACATGCCGGCTCATTAGCAACTTCAGAGGAATTCATTGCATTCTGCTAGGATGAAACGCTCGCTTGCCCTCCCTTCACTATTAAACTACAGTAACTAACGCAGCGATGTCATCTGTCACATTCCATCCGCTCCTGCTCAGTGAGCGACGTTCGCTAAAACCAACTGGAGCCCCCTCCAGCGACCTATTACCATATGAACAACTCACTTCCTGCGTGCACAATCAAGCACCTTGACGGAGTCTTTCGTGGAAATGGTATTCACAGGTGGTATAAAGAGAGGTCTGTGTGTGCACTTCTGATCCTGCTGCACCTCTCTGCTCCGGCCATGCTGGGATTAGTCCCCGTGCTCCCAACGCTGCAATATTTACCTCGCAAGGTGGGGGGCTCGCTCACCTAAGAACACACACGCTCACAGCAGGAGGGCCAAAAGTGCAGCGACAAACGCACACACAAACACACACGGTTAGCATACCGAGTTTTGGAGAGGTCAGCAAATGGATAGTACTTCACTGAGGCTATGTCTACACTAAGTCGTTTAACTCCTTAAACAAATAATTATTTAGCCTAAGCCCCGTTTCAGCCACACTAAACCAGCGTTTGAGGTCCCACTCCTCGGACAAATTTTTACACGGGTAAGTGCGCTGTGTATTTCTTGAATCTCCGGCTCTTAGCTTTGTATGGACTGAGTATCTTGCACAGTCTATTCAATTGAATATGAATTGAAAATGATTTGCAAATCATTGTATTCTGTTTTTATTTACCAATTACACAACGTGCCAACTTCACTGGTTTTGGGTTTTTGTAAATGGGAATACATGAACGTCCTAGCAGTCGGCATCCTAATGACAGCAGATATTGCACAGTATAAATAAACAAATGGCAATCTCCGCCTGGTAGCCATGAACAAGAATGACTCAAAAGGGGCCACAAAGTCAATAAAGTTGCAGTAATACAGTTTTATAAAGTGATGGTAAACATGGTGCAGAGTTTGGTAACTGCACCCATAATAATCACCCTCATAGGTTCTAAATGTAAGGTCGTGATAAAGTGAGCTTTATAAATTGTGTACTGTGTTCCCTTATCAGATCAGTATTACACAATTCTTGTTCATGGGAAAAGTAGCCACGAAGAAATGTGTCTTGTCTATTTTGTGAACGAGACCCTATAAGTAATACTGGAGACGACAAATATGGCCTTCCGGCTAGTAGGGGAGCACGCTCATAATTCGATCGTTTCCTCTGCTAACCTTGAGGGCTTATGGAGGCTCTGCACCGGGTTGCCTTATCGCCTGACACACAGATGGAGGGTGGGGGAAGTAAATATCATATGATTCAGTGAGGGCCACCCGCACAAGTTTAGTTTTTATCTATATATCGCATCAGTTTGGGGGGGGGGGGGGGGGGTGGACTTTTTTGTTGAATGGCTCTCTGTGGCAGCCTGCAGGGTGCAGCAACACAATCGCATCAGCAACACAAGCAAGGTTCCATGTAATGTTCACTTTAACCCAGACGGAAGCCGTGCGTACATTCTGGAGTCTAACATATCCCGAGACACTCGGCCATGCCCGTCATCACTTCGCAAAACAAGAGGGAGGATGCGGACATGCACGGAGATGTTGCAAACAAACACATTGTCATTGGGGGAATCATATAGAAGAGCAGATATTTCAGCAGACATTGTGGTACTGCTTCTAGAACAATTTAGTTAAGTGTGACTTCAGTTCAGTTTCAGTTTATTTCGAACATGCATACGATACAATGTAATGCATCGCATATTGCCAGTTGTTTCATTACAGCACGTCCGAAAAGGAGTAGGAGGAAGCAGAGCTTATTTAATCCTACCCCCTTTTCATATCATAGCAATGTTATCCAATTGCCTTGTTCTCTGTAACAGAACAAATAAATAATAAATAAATAATATACCATAGTAAGCATACAAATATTAAGTACATAAATAATCTTTGTCTCAATAGAAATAAAAAAAATAAAAAAGGGTTCAAGATGTTCATCATAATTATTGTTCTGTGTACTTTGTGAACACTTGTAGTTTGAACCGTCTCTTAAACTGGATCATATTGGTGCTTTGCTTGATTTCTTTGCTTAATCCATTCCATAATTTAATTCCACGTACTGATATACTAAAGGTTTTAAGTGTTGTACGAGCATACAAATGTTTTCAATTAGATTTTCCTCTAAGGTTATATTTCTCCTCTTTTGTTGAGAAGAATTGTTGTACATTCTTGGGTAGCAGGTTATAGTTTGCTTTGTACATCATTTTAGCTGCACCAAATCCTTGAATTTCAATGATTGTGATTCAATAAATAAAGGGTTTGTATGTTCTCTATATCCAACATTATGTATTATTCTAATTGATCTTTTTTGTAACACAGTTAGTGAATGAAGCGCACATTTGTAGTTCCCCATATTTCTACACAATAACTCAGATATGGTAACACTCTTGAGCACTGAGCAGTAGAGAATATGAAGTGATTTTTGATAAAGAACATGTTTTTCTTTATTCATTGTTGATGTGTTTCTTGATTCTTTATGTTGTATATTTTTTACATAAGATTTCCAATTCATTTTATCATCTATTATTACACCCAAAAAATTGTTTTCCTTTACCCTTTCAATATTTACTCCGTCTCTCTGTATTTGTGTTTGACTCTCTTCTACTGTTCCCAAATAGCATTATTTTAGTCTTACTGAGATTCAAAGATAGTCTGTTTTTGTCAAACCATCTTTTTAATTGTTGTTCATTTCTTCTGTTATTATTTGTATTATCTTCTGTGTGTTCTCTCCTGTGTAACTTCACCATGAACTTGATTACATTGCAGATGACGCCATCAGACTGGAAGCAGTTGCACATGCCTTTGATTCCATCGGCATGTAATTATATGTCATTAAGGACGACCAATTTAGAAGTGATGAATGACCTCAAAGTATCCCCTAGGGCATCTCCCGCTTTTTTATAAAACCGAAAACCATTTCATCTATGAATGAAATGTTACAAATCATCACCAAGAAATATATGTAGTCTAAATAAAGACAGAATTAATTGCCTAATTTTGTGATGACAAAAACATACAGTTTGTAAGTGACCTACTTAATACAATTCCAGCATGTTATTGCACCAGAAGTTGGTTGGCTAACAGTAAAAACAAGTAACTAATAATATAGTTATAACTTTTTCACCACCTTAAACTTATCTTTCTTTTTCTCTTAAACATTTACAAAGTCATTCGGAAATAAAAAATATTTAAATACTCAAATAACAATAGTATGGCTCGTAAGAAGTAAAAAACATATCTTTCTTCTGCCAAAAAAATAAATATTATTGAATATTTTTAGAATGTGTATAAGTACTTTTTTGAGCATATTCAACTATACACTGATAATAATACTAATTGTAATTATTTTGGTCACAATACAGTAACTGTGATATGACAAAACAACACAGATGCCGTATGTTATGTAAAATAATACAACTTAACTTCTAGATCAGTGGTTCTTAACCTGGGTTCGATCGAACCCTAGGGGTGAGTCGGCCTCAGGGGTTCGGCGGAGGTCAAAACACACCCGACTCATCGTGTAAATACAAACTTCTCCATATCGGCGTATTACAGATACGGCAGCAGCTGACTGATTTGCAGGTTGTGAGTTTATGCACTGTGTTGGTTTTGTTGTTTGAACAAGGTGATGTTCATGCACGGTTCATTTTATGCACCAGTAAAAAAACATGGTAACACTTTAGTATGGGGAACATATTCACCATTAATTAGTTGCTTATTAACATGCAAATTAGTAACATATTGGCTCTTAACTAGTCATTATTAAGTACTTATTAACGCCTTACTCGGCATGGCCTTATTATAACCCTAAACCTCTAACCCTGGCTCTAACCAAATAACTCTAAATTAAGTCTTTACTACTTAGAATATGGTCCCCTAGTGTCCAAATAACTCTAAATTAAGTCTTTGTTACTTAGAATATGTTCCCCATAATAAAGTGTTACCAAAAACATATAACTTTGTCTTGAATTTTTTTAAAAAACATTTTATTTTTCACTAAAGAAGGGTTCGGTGAATGTGCATATGAAACTGGTGGGGTTCGGTACCTCCAACAAGGTTAAGAACCACTGTTCTAGATGTAGTTCCGTTTTTTATGTATTTCTTTAAAGATACTTCCTATTAAAATAACATTGTGACAACCAACACCATCCCACAAATGGTTGTCACAACGTGTCAAAGAGTGTCTTTGATAGTTTATGTTACAATGACCTGTAAAATGAAAGAGGTACACATTTCAAGCCAGCACCTTAAGCTTCTATTTAATGCAGAACGACTATTGAAAGGTGTTTTGATGTTGAACAATTCACACGAGAGCAGGGGTGTCAAACACGAGATGAGTTTGCTCAGTATAAAAATTATAGCGATTTTTCATGAAAAAAACTGCTGTTCTAAATAAATCCACTGGATGTCGCAATAGCAATTCTGTTCAGCAAGCAAACGGTTTACAGCGGGCCCAAGCAATTATGCCAAGGTACATTCCCCCTTGACATTAATGAAAGGTAAAACCTGCTGTATTACGTCCTCTGCTTTGAACACATTGTGCTTTGGAACTCTCAGTGCTCCAAATGTCTGTCAAAAAAGAGAAAAGTGGACTCAGAGTGTAACTCAACCCTATTGAATAGGGTCTGTGGACATCGCCGCAATCCGTTTTTTGTTTGGAATAGAAACATTATTTCACATAAAGATTTACTTTGCCCGTTTTTTTGCTTTGATAATAAAAAACGGATTGTCATCCATTATCTTTTATCTGAATTTATTAATGTGTTTGAAAATCGAAAAGAGGAATTTAAACAATGAGTGGAAAAAAATGTTCTCTATTCCCCGTTCAATTTCTTTGGACATATGGGTAGATTGGGTCCATGTACTTTCCGTTCATTCTATTTCCAATTCTGAAACGCAAATCAAAAAACAAAGTTAGGGCCGTTTTTCGATTTTTACTATATATGGTAGATTTGAAAACAAACATAAAAGGGCTGATTTTCATTAAAATATTGCCATAAAATTAGATTTTGTGCTGTTTTCCTTTTATGGATTTAAATGTTTCCAGATAAACACAAAAATCCAATTCATGTTTATTCAAAATGCAAAAATGCGTGTTTCTCTGTGTGATGACATTTTGACCCGGAAGTAGTATTTTAGCTTTTCCTAAGCGTTTAGCATGTTTTTAGCTAAACGGTAACACCTTTGTTCAGCAGGAGTCCTATTATCGTTTTAAAAAAGTGTCATTAAATAGTTGTCCAACTTTTGTTTCAGAAATAAAAATTTAAAAAAAAAGGCCCAAAATTAGTTTTTGGATTTGCTTTTGAGAATTCGAAATTGCGCAGTGTCTCTTTTCAGTACCCTTACCAGGAACAACAGAAAAAGAAAAATGCAAAGAGCGGTGTCAGTGTCGTCAAAACAATTTTGTCACGGTCAAGAGTTCCCCTCCAATTTGTTAATGTCCAGAGACATGTAAAGTGACACATTTTATTGGTTCTCTATCAAGCAGGCAAACGTTGCTCTTCTTCTTCTTCAGTTGTTGTTCCGGGTCACTCACAGACGAGGATACGGAAAAGAGAAAAGAGTGCATGTGCAATCTACCACATCTCCATACATTGAACAGGAAATAGAGAAAGTAGTATAGTATAAATAGACATTTGAAAGGCAATTTAAAATAAATAAAGAATAGTAAACAACAGGCTGTGAAAATGTACATTATATGACGCATAAATAACCAACTGAGAACGTGCCTGGTATGTTAACGTAACATATTATGGTAAGAGTCAATCAAATAACTATAACATATAGAACATGCTATACGTTTACCAAACAATCTGTCACTCCTGATCGCTAAATCCCATGAAATCTTATACATCTTGTCTCTTACGTGAATGAGCTAAATAATATTATTTGATATTTTACGGTAATGTGTTAATAATTTTACACATAAGTCGCTCCTGAGTATAAGTCACACCCCCGGCCAAACTATGAAAAAAACTGTGACTTATAGTCCGAAAAATACGGTATGTACTTTTTTAGAATGTGCTTGTTCTATTTTTGGCCGAAGTAAAACAAACAATAAATCTGAAGTTGTCTTCATTTTTAAGTTATGATGTCATGATTTTACCAGTATGGCCCAGGTGGGAATAGATTTTCCCCCGTGCGGCTCCTGAGCAAAACACATAATTTGACACCCCTGCACTCAAGTAAAAAGTATAACCTTTAGTCAAAATAGTACTACCTGGTAGAACCCGCTTTTAATAATGAAAAAAAAACATGAGTGATTAGAGTCTTGTCTAGCCATTAGGTGATTCTGTAAAAGCATCTGATGCACAATTTGTGTACAGTACACGCCTTCATCCAGATTCTCACCAACACTAACTTACAGCAAAACAATATATTTTGTCTTTATGGAGGTAACAATGAAACAGGGTCATTCCACTCTTAATACACTGCATGGAATTGCGTTCACGCTCACCTGTGCGCACAGTCCTGCATGCGTGCAGGTAGGTTAGTGTGTGCAGCAACTATAGCATCCAGCATCACCATCTAATAGTCTTGTGGCCATTACAGCTTGTCCAAAGCTTATTACGGCTCACGCGTACATGCTCATCAAACAACGCCGTAAGAGGCCTCGCAGGAGGATAACGTTTCATCACGCCCCTCCTCCCTCCAGGTAATAAAGTATGCTATTTGTTCTCGCACAAAATGACTGCAATCTACTTGATGCTGTGTCCAGTGGTGAGATTGCTATCATTTAAAAGGTAACCAAAGACTCTTCACTTGTGAGCGCCTCCTCCCCCCTCAACCCCTGCTGTCAGGAGATACATCTCTGTTAAGCTCCATTTACTCCAGCCAGCCAGAGTACTCCTGCTGCCCTCTCTCTCATGGCCACACCATACTGTATTTACTCATGTTCACGCTACAGAGGACGACATGGGTCATCCGTGGAAAAACATACAAGGCTACCCACTGCAATCTTGACATCCACGAACAAGAATCTTTTCTAATGTCTATACAAAAAAAAAGCTCCGGAGAATCCAGCGAACATCCCAGCCGCTCAAATCGATAGCTTCTCCCAACAACGTTTATTTCATCAATTTAGCCGTGTGTTTATTACTGTGGCTTTACGACATCGTGTTTTACTACATAATATTGTGCTTACCTCATTCAACCACAGTGGACGGATAAACACCTCTCGTGGCTCTGCAGGTTGCAGTCATGCATGGTTTTTTTTTCACCACAGCTTCATCTGCCGGATCCGGTGGTTCATTCCATGCAAGCGGACTCTACCAAAGAGTAAAAAATAAATTACTCCTTGTGCAATAGGATGGACGTCTTTCATACATTTCTTGATTGTCCGTAAGGAAAAATGACAAGTTAAAGTTAAAGTACCACTGATAGTCTCACACACACTAGGTGTGGTGAAATTACCCTCTGCATTTGACCCATCCCATTGTTCCACCCCCTGGGAGGTGAGGGAAGCAGTGAACAGCAGCGGTGGCCGCGCTCGGGAATCATTTTGGTGATGTAACACCCAATTCCAACCCTTGATGCTGAGTGCCAAGCAGGCAGTCTTTGGTATGACTCGGCCGGGGTTTGAACTCACAACCTACCGATCTCAGGGCGGACACTCTAACCACAAGGCCACAGAGCAGTCGTAAACAGTGATGAATTGCTTAATTATTCTGAGCTCCTGTTTCCACGTGTGAGTTGTAATGGGGGAAATAATATACTGCTTGGAGGAGTTGTGCCATAGCTCAACTTTCTATATGATTGCCATCTTTAAAACAGAAAATGTCTGGCGACTGAATTAACAGCACCTCTGCTGGTTACAGCTAATTAGTAATTAGTACACTTAATGATGCCAATGGCATCAAGCGGGGATGGGGCAGATTAACCGACCTAGACTTTGCGGATGACCTGGCTCTGGTTAGCCATACTCAGCGTCATAGGCGCCGATCTACATTTCTGCCAGTGGATGCTCGGACGGGCGGTAAATCTGACGCTACTTTTCTGAGCATGCGCGGTTTTTGTTTGGTGGTGAGAAATACTTTGGGCCCCGAGGAACCCTGGGGATCGGCACCTATGCTCAGCGTGCACTCCAAGAGATGACCAACAATCTCCATGAGCACGAAGAAAAAGTCGGACTACGGATAAGCCAAAAATAGACCAAGGCCTTGGCCGTTGGACAAATACAACACTTTCCACCACTCACTATAGACGAACATGACATAGAGCAGTGTTTTTCAACCTTTTTTGAGCCAAGGCACATTTTTTGCGTTGAAAAATTGCTGAGGCACACCACCAGGAGAAATCATTAAAAAACGAAACTCAGCTGACAGTAAAAAGTCGTTGTCGCAAGTGTTGGATATGAATTCAAACCATAACCAAGCATGCATCACTATAGCTCTTGTCTCAAAGTAGGTGTACTGTCACCAACTGTCACATCACCCCCTGACCTATTTGGAGTTTATTGCTGTTTTCCTGTGTGTAGTGTTTTAGTTCTTGTCTTGCACTCCTATTTTGGTGGCTTTTTCTCTTTTTTTGGTATTTTCCTGTAGCAGTTTCATGTCTTCCTTTGAGCGATATTTCCCGCATCTACTTTGTTTTAGCAGTCAAGAATATTTCAGTATGTTTTTATCCTTCTCTGTGGGGAGATTGTTGATTGTCATGTCATGTTCGGATGTACTTTGTGGACGCCGTCTTTGCTCCACAGTAAGTCTTTGCTGTCGTCCAGCATTCTGTTTTTGTTTACTTTGTAGCCAGTTCAGTTTGAGTTTCGTTCCGCACAGCCTTCCCTAGGCTTCAATGCCTTTTCTTAGGGGCACTCACCTTTTGTTTATTTTTGGTTTAAGCATTAGACACCTTTTTACCTGCACACTGCCTCCCGCTGTTTCCGACATCTACAAAGCAATTAGCTACCGGCTGCCACCTACTGATATGGAAGAGTATTACACGGTTACTCTGCCGAACTCTAGACAGCACCGACACTCAACAACAACACATCATTTGCAGATTATAATTACTGCTTTGCAAAAAATATTTTTAACCCAAATAGGTGAAATGAGATCATCTCCCACGGCACACCAGACTGTATCTCACGGCACACTAGTGTGCCGCGGCACAGTGGTTGAAAAACACTGACATAGAGTATGTTGACGACTTCACCTATCTTGGAAGGAACATCTCAAGTACAGGAGACGTGGAGAAAGATGTCAATAACAGAATTGGCAAAGCTGCAGGAGTGTTCCAATGGCTCCGAAACATCTGTTCGTCCAAGGCCATCACAACGACCATCAAGCTACGCCTCTACATGTCAGTGGTCATACCAACAGCAACCTACGCCTGTGAGACGTTGATGAAGACTGACAGTATCACCAACAAACTGGATGTTGGAAACTTCCAACGACGATGCCTCAGATCCATCCTGAAGATCTCCTGGAGAGACCACATATCCAACAAGGAAGTGAGGAGAAGGGCAGGTGTGGCAGCACTGTCTGACATTGTCTCCGAAAGCAGAAGGAGAATGATGAGGCACGTACTCCGACTGCCAAGAGAGAGACGGGCAAGTGTGGCAATGGACTGGATGCCAGAAGGTGGAATATCAATCAATCAATCAATCAAAGTTTATTTATATAGCCCTAAATCACGAGTGTCTCAAAGGGCTGCACAAGCCACAACGACATCCTCGGCTCGGATCCCACATCAGGGCAAGAAAAAACTCAACCCAATGAGATACAATGAGAAACCTTGGAGGGTACCGCAGATGTGGGGACAAACCCCAGCCCCCGGCCCCCCTGGGCGACCGGTGCAATGGACGTCGAGTGGATCTCGGTAAGGGAGATGTGTATCAGCTGGTACAGAGCAAGAAGAGCCGCCAGAGACCGGAGAAAAGGGAGGGGACTCGTCGCCCAATGTTCGAATAGGAACGGGAGGAACTAAATCTAAGTCTAAGTCTAATGTTGCCTCAATTGCTACAAGACACAATTAATGTTAAAGGGGCTGTTTGCAACGGCTACGTGGCAGCTAACCTTTGAACGTGCCACAATATTAGCTATTATTGAATATAGAGGTCAGGTGGGGTAAGGTATGGTTGGGTCACTTCTCCGATGCACTTTTGTGTATCTGCACACTACGGGTGTGTGTATTTGTACGAGACAGTTATAAGTGACATCCATTAACGGCAGTCATCTTTTTCGACGCAAAAAACATTTTTTATTCAGTTTGTAAAGAAATATAGACGTTTTTTGGAGTTCTGTTAAAAATGTGTAATTTTGAGCCACAGCCTTAAAAGGCCCCTCTAATGCTGACAACATAGGCATTTATTTAAGAATTCTGGACCTAAAAATTATGTATTTTGATAAAAGTATCCTTAAAATAGACATATTTTAGGCTTCTTTTAAGTTTAGGAACATTTTGGAACGCCCACTTTTAGTTGCAAGATGTGAACGGGCCTGCATCTGCCTACTGACGTCATCTGGAGGCAATTTCATATTTGTAGTATGCTTTAGTCGGAGATTGGATCGGAAGAAAAAAAACAACTAAATCCGAATGTGTTAAAGTTAAAAGTTAAAGTTCCAAGGATTGTCACACACACACTAGGTGTGGTGAAATGTGTCCTCTGCATTTGACCCATCCCCATGTTCACCCCCGGGATGTGAGGGGAGCAGTGAGCGGCAGCTTGTGCCGCGCTCGGGAATCATTTGGTGATTTAACCCCCAATTCCAACCCTCAATGCTGAGTGCCAATCAGGGAGGCAACGGGTCCCATTTTTTGTGGTCTTTGGTATGACTCGGCCGGGGTTTGAACTCACGACCTCCCAGTCACAGGGCGGACACTCTAACCACAAGGCCACTGAGCTAATGTTTGTGGTCCCAAACAATAGGAGCACCCTCCAAAACAAACAAACAAAGAAAGTAAACCGCTAGTGTTCTATATTGCGTCCTCTTCTACTGATGTTTTCTTCAAGATGCTTGAGGAAATACTGAAAGAGCTTGAGGGAAACACAGGTTATGGTGTCTATGGAAGAGGAGATACATTTTGTTTTGCTCATAGTGTTAACCATATCAGTTCTAAACCTGGGCAACACAAATATGTAATTAAGTGATCAAAAAAATAGTTTTGTATGCCTTCATCCACACTGTCTATGCGGGTAAATGGGTTCAAGTTCTGTAGATGACGTCACACCAAGAAGGAGCGACATATCGGGTCTGGCAAAGGAAAGGGGGCGTTCCAAGTACAATTAGTTATCTACTCAAACACTAATTAATTTTACGGAAAATAACAGCTATATTCATTCCCGGGAGAAACAAATACATAAAGAAATGTTGGTCACCTGAATGCTATGGGTCCTTAACACACTATTATTGCCATAATGATGGCAATAAAAGACAATATTAAAAGAATGATATAAAAAAAAAAGCTGTTTCGAATGTTTTCATCAAGTGAGTACACAACAGCGGAGTTGTGATGCTAATAAGATAATAATGATCAATGAAGCAGAGTCATCCAAAAAATATAATATTACAGTATTTGTGTTGTTAAAGTTTAAGTTAAAGTACCACTGATAGTCACACACACACTCGGTGTGGTGAAATTACCCTCTGCATTTGACCCATCCCCTCGTTCCACTCCCTGGGAGGTGAGGGGAGCAGTAAGCAGCAGCGGTGGCCGCGTTCGGGAATCATTTCGGTGATTTAACCCCCAATTCCAACCCTTGATGCTGAGTGCCAAGCAGGGAGGTAATGTTGACTCAATATGTTGAATTCTCTCAAAATCCTGTATCAGATCACTTCAGTTAGTAGCCGTCAAAATGGAGCGGTGTGATTTATTAAAAAGTGCCTCATTTGGCATTCCAAATAACAATCAATTATGAAAGGCATCTCCCCTGTGCTCTACCCCCTTTCACCGCCTTGCATTCCATTGATGCCGCAGCCACAGCTCAGGCTGTATTACTCCATTAATTAGCTCGGTCTTACAGGCCGGGAAATCACCGTGGTGAAGGAGTAGCTATCTGACCGCCTCCGGGGTGGCACAGGCATTGAGAGCGCTAGAAAGCCACGGCGTATCGTGCGAGTGGCGGCGGTAAGGACGGCAGTGAGCAGGTAATTGAGGCCATGTAGGCAGCCTCTCACAGACAATCAGCCGAGTGAGAGGCTGAGAAGTGGGAATGGAAATAGCAGGAACCCCGCAGTCATCACACCTTGTGCAGAATGAAATATTAACTATTGGGATCATAAAAAAAGGAGTTATAGTTAAGTGTGCCATCTCTATGAGATCCTAAAAACAGCGTACTAGTCTTTAAATATCTTCTCATGTGAGCCCACATGCCTGCTGCTAAAGGAAACATGAGAAACTACAGTACAGTGAATAAATAAAGGACTAATAACAACATAGATTTGAACTTCTCTGTCAGCTTTAAAGGGGAACTGTACTTTTTTTGGAATCATTCACAATCATTCTGAAAGACATGACGACGGATGGATTTTTTAAATAATGCATTCTAACTTACAGATACATAAAAGTCCCCTTACAACGGAGCCAATGGGAGCTCCTCTATTTTGCCCATAAAATCCAATAAAATAACCATTCAAAAATGTCCAACATTACATTTTGTGATTTGATTATTACCCAAATA
The DNA here is from genome assembly GCF_033978785.1 of Entelurus aequoreus. Taxonomy (NCBI): domain Eukaryota; kingdom Metazoa; phylum Chordata; class Actinopteri; order Syngnathiformes; family Syngnathidae; genus Entelurus; species Entelurus aequoreus. Next base: position 34,390,692 of record NC_084747.1, read on the forward strand.
TTAGTGATTTTGTTATTATAAGCGCTAAAGCAGACAAACTATTTATAGCGGCGCCGTGATCACTTGCGTGTATCCCTATGTTTACATCATCGAGTGGTTTGTTGCTTTATCGCTTCCTAGCTCCCTGTAAGTTTATTGTAGATCATAAATCATGCATCCCACCTGTACAGAAAAAGTCTGAGTAGGTATTCCAGCAAGTTGGTACACTTTGACAGCCATTTATACGCATACTTGCCAACCCTCCCGATTTTCCCGGGAGACTCCCAAATTTCAGTGCCCCCTCCCGAAAATCTCCCGGGGCAACCATTCTCCCGAATTTCTCCCGATTTCCACCCGGACACAACAATATTGGGGGCGTGCCATAAAGGCACTGACTTTAGCGTCCTCTCTCACCTGAAAAGGAGACTATTGTATATGTCTCTGTTATCCATAGGTTTATCTATAACCCATAAAGTAGGCAGGCACGGAGCTATTTCTCAGCGTGTGTTTATTCCAGCCGGCACGTTAATACACTGACACACAACATCCGGATTCCCATCATGCATTGCTTCAAAACTACGGCAAGTAGTAATGTCCAAAAACATAACAGAGACGAAGCAGAAGAATGAAGAAGAGACATGGCGACGACGAGTAAGAAGAAGAAGTACGCTTGCAAGTTCCAAAATGATTGGAAAAAATAATTTCAGTTCATCCAGGACAGCTCGAAGGGGGAGGAGTATGCTGCCTGCAAATTTTGTAGATCAGACTTCTCCATTGAACACGGTGGCCGAACGGATATACTCATTCATGAACGGATTATTTTTATACATATATATATATGTATATATATATATATATATATATATATATATATATATATACATACATGTATATATATATATATATACATATATATATATATATATATATATATATATATATATATATGTATATATATATATATATATATATATATATATATATATATATATATATATATATATATATAAATATATATATATATATATATATATATATATATATATATAAATATATATATATATATAAATATATATATATATATATATATATATATATACATACATACATGTATATATATATATATATATATACATACATGTATATATATATATATATATATATATATATATATACACATATATATATATATATATATATATATATATATATATATATATATATATATATATGTATATATATACACATATATATATATATATATATATATATATATATATATATATATATATATATATATATATATATATATATATATATATATATATATATATATATATATATATATATATATATATATATATAATATAAATATATATATATATATATATATATATATATATATATATAAGAAATACTTGAAAATATATACACCCCTCGAGGACGACATGAAAAGACGCTAGGTCCCCCCGCCCCGTTTCTTTGCGAGGGTTATGAGTCGTTCTTCACCTAAATGGGAATATATGAACATCCTCACCGTTGTGCATTGCGATGATCCGTTGCCCGGATCATAGTTAATTTACGTTTTTGATTCACTTATTGTTTAAGTTTGGTTTCAGCACCCCTGTTTTGTGTTTCTTGGTTGTCATGGGTGCTGATTATTTTCACCTGCCTTTGATTTGTGTTCGGGACGCTCACCTGTTCCCGGGCACTAATCAGAGAGCTATTTAGTCCATCCTCTGGCCTCACTCGGCCTGGTGTTTTTGCTTGCTTCTATGCAACAAGTTACGACGACCTTTTTTATTTTCTATTCCTGACCTAAGCTTCGCCCGGGTTATGTGTTTAGCTTTTCTTGCTAGCTACTCCGTTAGCTTTCCCGTGCTATAGGCATGCTTATTTTGTTTATTTTGTATTTTGCACGTTTATGAAGAATAAATCATTCTTCTTACCTGCAAGCTGCTTCCTTTTGTTCCTCCGCATTTTGGAAAGACAACCCCCGCCATCAAGATGCCACTGTACCGTAACAGGCATCCTAATGACAGCAGACCTTGCACAGTAAGTGATGTTTTGTTATGTTTCTTGGCTTTCATGAAGTTTACAATGAGTAATAATTAGTGATGAAGAAAAGAAAAATCCATTGTCGTGATGCGTTTTTTTAAATTAATGTGCGGCGTATGCTTAAAATGCTTAATATGAGGTGTTTGGGAGGATTTTTAAGGGCTTTATAGGCAAATTAGAGCAGCTCCCATAGGCTCCATTGTAAGCAAACTTTTGATTGCATGTATTTTATATTAAGAATGCAAAAAAAAATTTAAAAAAATGTTTTCGTCATGTCTCTCTCATAATGATCGTGAACAATAGGCAATATTCCAAAAAAAAAGTGCAGTTCCCCTTTAAGGTGAACTTTATGAAACTTGGCAACAATATGTTTATTATTATTATTATTATTTTTTTTTAAAATGTAATGATCCTCTCTATTAAATGTTTCTAGAAAAGAGACCAATTTGTTCACAAAGACTACCATTATAAACACATATTTTTGATAGGCTTCGATCGTAACTTATTATCAAAACAATTTTACAATAAATACTGAATAACCATCTGATAATTTAGTTATTTTTTAAATGTCACAATTTCCTCCATTGAAGGGTGTTTAGAAATAGGTGATTTACATTATGCCTACACGCTCAACCCTCGGGACCAATTTGGTCCCATTGACTCCCATTATAACCTAATAATTTTGAGATACTGCAATCCCAACATATTATCAAAACAGTGTCACAATAATTACCTAATAACCACCTTATAATGTGTTTTTATTTTTTAATGGCACAAACCCCTCCATTGCAGGATGTATAGAGATATGCAATTTGAATATACAGTATGTCTACACTAGGGTTGTACAGTATACCGGTATTAGTATAGTACCACGATAATAACGAATCATTTTCGGTACTATACCGCCTCTGAAAGGTACCGTTCCGATGATACCAAGTACAAGAGCGTATCTAGTCGAGACTACTATGATTACGTCGATATGTTTTGGCCTCACAACATATTCTTTCGGATTTTTTAAATTTATATTATGTTTATAAACTCAGAAAATATGTCCCTGGACACATGAGGACTTTGAATATGACCAATGTATGATCCTGCAACGACTTGGTATCGGATTGAGACCCAAATTTGTGGGATCATCCAAAACTAATGTAAAGTATCAAACAACAAAAGAATAAGTGATTATTACATTTTAACAGAAGTATATATAGAACATGTTTAAAAGAGAAAGTAAGTAGATATTAACAGTAAATGAACAAGTAGATGAATAATTCATTTTCTACCACTTGTCCTGAATAATTTTGACAAAATAATAGAATGGGAAATGACACAATATGTTACTGCATACGTCAGCAGCTAAATTAGGAGCCTTTGTTTGTTTACTTACTACTAAAAGACAAGTTGTCTTGTATGTCCACTATTTTATTTAAGAAAACTTGCAAAAAGAAACATATGTTTAATGTACCCTAAGATTTTTTTGTTAAAATAAAGCCAATAATGCAATATTTTGTGGTCCCCTTTATTTAGAAAAGCACCGAAAAGTACCGAAAAGTATTGAAATAATTTTGGTACCGGTACCAAAATATTGGTATCGGGACAACACTAGTCTACACTCTTTACACACAAGACCAATTTGGTCCTATTGACTCCCATTACAACCGCAAATGATTGACATCCTGGTGTATTATAATGCCTAATAATTTAAAGCCTCTAGATTCAAAATAAAGGGAAACCAGGTTTTAGATGGCCTCCTGGGTTAATAGAGTTGCTAAGGACTAAGGGGCCCTGTGGTCATTGGGTGTTTATACGTCATCTGTACAAACGGTTCCACTTCCTCATTCCTTACAGTGTGATCATGTGCTATCTTGGATTGCTCATTTACCAAAGTCTGCCTCGACCACGCACACAACCGCACACACATAAGTCCTTCACCTGTTAATGTGTGAAGCAAATGACCGCTGCAGTGGCGCCAGCACACAACACATGTCCCGGCTTATCGAGCGGCTGCATGAAAACATGTTCCTTCTAGATAGAGTCCATCGAAGGGGAGTCGAGGGATGCTGAAGACTGAAGTTGGAGACTGACTGATGACCAAACCTTCTACGTTATCTAGGTCAGAGCTGCACCTGCAATCTCCTACCCACTTTCCATGCGTGCATGTGTGGTGACGTAACCTAACTGTAAATGCAGCATGAGCTCAGGATGGAGTTGGGTTTAAAAACAGCAACACTACTGGAAACAAAAGCTGGAGGCAGAATCTGTTTGTATAATGACCAATCCACAACATTAGGCACATCTGAAAATCTAATGAAATCCAATGCAAGAGTTCCATCGAAAAGTCTGACTTTATAAAAATACTAAAGCTCAGTTTTTATCTGCTCTGTCAGTAGGCTGTAGTGGATATAGTTTAGCCTAATATAGGATTGATTAATATATTGACTACTTAAAGCTAAATGAGGTAACACTACAACAAAGTATGTTCGTTACAGTGGGATAGATCCATTATGGCAGATTAATCAATTATTTAAATTATTTTGTGTGTCATTTTTGATTGGTTGCATCTTGGAGCAAATAAGTCACTAAGGCTACGTTCACACTGCAGGGTCGGATGTCCCATTCGGATTTTTTTTGTCAAGTCCGATCTTTTTATGTGGTCATTTATGTCAGTGTTTTTCAACCTTTTTTGAGCCAAGGCACATTTTTTGTGTTTAAAAAATCCGTAGGCACACCACCAGCAGAAATCATTAAAAAACGAAACTCAGTTGACAGTAAAAAGTCGTTGTCGCAATTGTTGGATATGAATTCAAACCATAACCAACCATGCATCAATATAGCTCTTCTCTCAAAGTAGGTGTACTGTCACACCCTTTCACATCCCGCCGTGACTTATTTGGATTTTTTTGGTGTTTTCCTGTGTGTAGTGTTTTAGTGATTGTCTTGCGCTCCTATTTTGGTGGCTTTTTCTCTTTTTTTGGTATTTTCCTGTAGCAGTTTCATGTCTTCCTTTGAGCGATATTTCCCGCTTCTACTTTGTTTTAGCAATCAAGAATATTTCAATTATTTGTATCCTTCTTTGTGGGGACATTGTTGATTGTCATGTCATATTTGGATGTGCATTGTGGACGCCGTCTTTGCTCCACAGTAAGTCTTTGCTGTCGTCCAGCATTCTGTTTTTGTTTACTTTGTAGCCAGTTCAGTTTTAGTTTCGTTCTGCATAGCCTTCCCTAAGCTTCAATGCCTTTTCTTAGGGGCACTCACCTTTTGTTTATTTTTGGTTCAAGCATTAGACACCTTTTTACCTGCACGCTGCCTCCCGCTGTTTCCGACATTTACAAAGCAATTAGCTACCGGCTGCCACCTACTGATATGGAAGAGCTTTAGACAGCACCGACACTCAACAACAACAGATCATTTGCAGACTATAATTACTGGTTTGCAAAAAATATTTTTAACCCAAATAGGTGAAATTAGATAATCACCCACGGCACACCAGACTGTATCTCATGGCACACAAGTGTGCCGCGGCACGGTGGTTGAAAAACACTGGTTTACGTTACAAAAAAAATGTGATGTCCAATGTGAACGCAATCCGACTCACATGCAGACATGACGTCATGACGTCGCATGTGCCGCAGTGTATATGAAAGTAAACAAGTCTTTAATTCTAGTAGGTCTCAGTCGTGGCGCATTTGTGGCTATTTCAAGGATTTTGTACAACTGAAGTCCACGTTTTCTGAACGGAATTATTGAGCGTAGAATATTAAGAAGGAAGAGGTCAAGTATTTTGGCTCCTGCAGTTTGCGGGACATTTTACTCCCAAGTGCGTGTCACTCGCAGTCGGACACATGAGAGGTGGAAAATTGATGTGAGTTCCTAAACATATTACTTTTGCTGGTTCTCTGCTCATTTGTCAATTATTTATTTTGTAACTGTCTATTTTGGCTAAAATTATGACGTTTATCGCTTTTTGACAAGATTCTTGTCGGATGAATGCGACCGGAGTGTGGGAGCGTTCACGCTGCAGTCGCATCGCATATATATACAAATTTATATCCACATCTTAATAAAAAGGCCTAGGTTGGATATAAAAAATTTGCAATTGCACTGTTCACATTGACATGAAAAAATCAGATACAGGTCACACATAGGCAAAAAAATCGGAATTGACCTGCAGTGTGAATGAGGCCTAAGTCTACTAGTTTGCTGTCCTGGCATGTAAACAAGGGTTCAGAACTAAGGAAAGTAACATTTCGCAAAAAAGACTAAGCCAATATCTATAAAACTTTCTGTGCAAAATTATTATTTGTTTAAAAAAAGATTGTGGGTCCAGGTATTTTTAATTATTTTTAGCATACCTTCCATTTCCACACAACATAGTTGTCGTCTCTCCTTCATTTGTTTGGCTACAATTAAGAAACATGTGACGTGAATTACCAGGACCGGAATGTAACAGCAACTCAACAACTATTTCATGTGTTTATTATAGCAAGATTACACACAACTACACAACCAAATTCCATGAAACTTAGTGGAGTGCCGTTCGAGCAAGACTTCAATACATTTTGGGGCGAATGTGGACTATTGCTCTGAGAATCACAGAACACTAACAAACCACGGACAGTTGCACAAAAGTCACCTTGCAATCAAAACCAAGAAAATATAATTTAATATATATATAATATAATACCACAGTTGGTCAAAGCAGTAGTACTTACAGTAAATCATTAACGAACGCTGAGTCTCTGTGGCCTCCATATGTTGCTGAAAATGTGTTGCTATCTTGTTACCAGGCCAGCGAGAATTACCAGATCTCATGTCGTAGATGAGTGTAAGATCACATGTTCTCTGACACAATACATTGAAAGATAGGCCGAGAGATAAATACACAATGAACTTCAGCTCTCCAGTGCTGGCAGCACTCATGCATACCCAGTCCATGACGTTATTGCCACCATGCTTGACTGTAGGCGAGACACAACTATCTTACTACTCACTTGCGTTGCCAGCTATCTAGACAATAATGTCTGTATATTAAGTCATTTTCAGAAGTTAGTAAGCACGTGCAAGCTGTACACTGACTACTCTAAAAGATATCCAAGTTTACTTTTTGTAGCAGGGATATTCAACTGGTGGCCCCTAGGGAGGTGTTTAGGGCACGTCCGACCGGTAGGAGGCCACGGGGAAGACCCAGGACACCCTGGGAAGACTATGTCTCCCGGCTGGCCTGGGAACGCCTCTGGATCCCCCGGGAGGAGCTGGACGAAGTGGCTGGGGAGAGGGAAGTCTGGGCTTCCCTGCTTAGGCTGCTGCACCCGCAACCTGACCTCGGATAAGCGGAAGAAGATGGATGGATGGATGGATGGATGGATGGATGGATGGATGGATGGATCCCTGTTCTACAGTATTGTCCCTTGATAAGATGGTTGCTGAAGTGTGAGGGATGTACTCACTTTTGCCGAAATGATTTTATCGTGAGAAAAATCCCATCCATCCATCCATTTTCTACCGCTCATTCCCTTCGGGGTCGCGGGGGGCGCTGGAGCCTATCTCAGCTACAATCGGGCGGAAGGCGGGGTACACCCCGGACAAGTCACCACCTCATCGCAGGGCCAACACAGATAGACAGACAACATTCACACACTAGGGCCAATTTTAGTGTTACCAATCAACCTATCCCCAGGTGCATGTCTTTGGAGGTGGGAGGAAGCCGGAGTACCCGGAGGGAACCCACGCAGTCACGGGGAGAACATGCAAACTCCACACAGAAAGATCCCGAGGCCGGGATCCAATTTCTGATAATATGTTCCAAAAACAGTAGCTATCCCTCGCCACAGTGTCTAATCATGTAATGTGTCTCTCATAAAAAAAGGAGCTGGGCGTTTAGCCATGCTCAGCCTCCAAAGTCAATTAAAAGGGTTGAATTGCTATGTGATATATCAATACATTGGAGATGAATAAACCTGAAATGAAACAGATGAGACAATCTAAATGCATTGATTCAGTATGCAGATGAAGCGCTGCACAATCATGGGAAAATACAGCAGAAAAAAAAAACCTTGACTTTTACACACAAACTTATCTTCTCACACACCTTCAGCGCCACTAGTCTTGCTGAATAACCCAGCGGTCCGCAGGTTTAGAAAGCCAAGCAAAGAGGCTTCTTAACAAATAAGCTAAAAGGGCCCCCAGTAGACTGTGATGAATGAGTCAAGCCGAGCGTGCTGTGAACATTATCAAGAGTGTGGGGAGGAGGGGATGAATGAATAAATATATTATCATGCAAGGCACTAACTCCTCTCTTCTTCCCTGCCTCAGCTTGTCACTCTTCCTGCTCGTCAAAGCCTCGCTCGCTACCTGTCCACATGCATGTGTGCGCGTTAAATAAGAGGCCGATTGGGGGTAGAATGTTTTTATGTTAATCGTCCTCAGTGTTTTCCTGATTCCTTTGCGAACAGGCCCTATAACACCTGACATTGTGTTTTGCACGAAATTACTAAATCGTTATCATGACTCTCTGCCATGCGACTATTATAGTGAGCCTTTTGTCATCTGTGTTGCCAAAAAATAAACGGAGAACTAATTGGATTTAGCAAAATAGTGTTATGATCCGTTGCCCGGATCATCGTTTATTTTGGGTTTTGATTCACTTGTGGTTTAAGTTCTGTTTCAGCACCTTTGTTTTGTGTTTCTTGGTTGTCATGGCTGCTGATTGTTTTCACCTGCCTCTGATTAGTGTTCGGGACGCTCACCTGCTGCCGGACACTAATCAGAGAGCTATTTAGTCCTGGTTTTCCCCAACAATGTTCCATTTACATGTCATGACCTTAAAACCAACCAAATATGAGTGATATTATTATCATAAGCGCCAACGCAGACGGACTATTTTAACGCTGCATTGATAGCAATGAGCTAAAGCTAGCATACGCTTTGACTGATTGATTGAAACTTTTATTAGTACATTGCACAGTGCAGTACATATTCCGTACAATTGACCACTAAATGGTAACACCCGAATAAGTTTTTCAACTCGTTTAAGTCGGGGTCCACTTAAATTGATTCATTATACAGATATATACTATCATCATAAGACAGTCATAACACAAGATAATCATCAGAGTATATACATTGAATTATTTACATTATTTACAATCCGGGGTGTGGGATGTGGAGGGGGGGGGGGTAGGTTTGGTTGATATCAACACTTCTGCTGCTGCTGTTGACGCACTATAAGCTGGCGGCTGCTTTTGCTTCGTCTCAAACTTGCAAAAAGTAAACTCTAGATTATAATTAATGCATCTCTCACCTGATAGTAGACACATGAGGCCATAGACCTACAGGCTGGTTGACCTTGACATGTCAGAGGGTTCGAAAAAGACACAAAAAGATGCTTGTTGCTGCAACCTTTTTTTAATGTGATTGAATCTTCATCTTATGTGAGCGTCCCGTCGGTCGGAAATATTACAGTAAGTGTTTGTTTTATTATGGTTTCAATGGTTAGTTTGTATGTTAAGCATCTAGCAATGCTGCTGATGCTAGTGTCCCAATAAAGCTGCATCCGGGTAGAGGTCAGCGTTCTAAAACCTATTTCTCATCCTCTTTGTATTCGGGCTCAAAAATACTGTAAAAGGTCCTAGATCATAATTTTTTCCAAAGTAATCATTCTTGGCTCTCACAAAGTCTGCTTGGTTATTAGCATTGTTGTTGATGGGAAAGGGATCTGTGGTTACTCCTGCTACGTCAGGCAATCACGTGACTGGCTTCCTCATTATATTTTAAAATGGCTTGGGAATGTCAGTGAGATTGATACTATTTTGATCATATCTATTTATTCGCAAACTTTATAAGTCTTTTGACATGATAATAGCTTCAATATAGAATGTGGAGAATGCATATATTTTTAAGAGTTCTTTCTTTATTCATAGTCATGTTTAAAGCAGCTAATATTTTCCCCAAGTGTACACTTTGTTCTTGTATCTTATGTCCGCAAGTAAACTCTTGTGCTTTACCTTGAAGGCGCTGGAATGTTGGGAGTATGATGTACTCCCTTTTTACCTTATCTGTGCATTCTCCACAAGAGGCAACTTGTTCATCCACTCTACTGGTACTTTAACTAATTTCAGTCATATTCAGTGTTTTATTTGTATAAATTGTGCCAACCTAATTGTTCATCCCTAATGTTATTGTCTAGGTGAGTGCTGTTTGCCTTGTCCTCTTCTTGGGCTTGACTTCTTGGGGGTAGGAAAAAATGGTCAGTCACAGCCTAAAGTGGACATTGATTGGCTGTCATTGTGTTTAGGTTTGTTTAGATGTACAGTAGTTGATAGGGTCCAATTGTAGGTGGGCGGGCACAGGCAAGAGCGGTGAATGGCGGAGCCTACACTGCTGACAAGAGATGTGACGATGGTTTGTTTGTCCAATGAATGTGAAATTTGCTTTTTCAAAAAGGCCTTCTTTGTAAAAAGGAATGTGCTGGACACTGAAGCAGCTTATTCACACAGTCTCAAATGCAGCCACAGTTATCGTTACCGGCGAAAATGTTAGCAGTTTAGCAAGTCATAGCATTAGCTCCTCCTCAAATTAAACTGGAGAACACCAGCAAGCATTCCATAACCTCTGAAAAGCTGTCAGCCAAAGCTGACTTGACCTCCCAGAAGAAGAAATAAGACACATGATGTCTGCATAGCTGTTAGGTGCTCTGTAGCCTACTCAAAGTGATTGACTAATGTTATTTCATCATCATTTTAATGATGAACAATGATATATTTGATGTTCTAGACCTGCTCAGTGGCCTTGTGGTTAGAGTGTCCGCCCTGAATCTGGAAGGTTGTGAGTTCAAACCCCGGCCGAGTCATACCAAAGACTTTAAAAATGGGAACCATTACCTCCCTGCTTGGCACTCAGCATCAAGGGTTGGAATTGGGGGTGAAATCACCAAAATTATTCCCGAGCGTGGCCATCGTTGCTGCTCACTGCTCCCCTTACCTCCCAGGGGGTTAACATGGGGATGGGTCAAATGCAGTGTGTGTGACTATCGTTGGGACTTTAACTTTTTTAACTATAGTTCTAACATACAGCACTTTGATTGACGGATCTGTTCCATTATTTTATATGAAAGCAACACTGCAATCTATCTGCCACTTGCCAAGATTGAAAATGTTGTCTCTAGAAACGTCCTTAGTTTTATAGGGGAACTGCACTCTTTTTGGAATTTTGCCTATCGTTCACAACCATTATGAAAGACATGATGACGGATTTTTCTTTTACTGCATTGTAAATATTATCCATCCATCCATTTTCTAATGCTTCTCCCTTATGGGGTCGCGGGGGTGCTGGAACCTATTCCAGCTGCACACAGGCAGAAGGCGGGGTACACCCTGGACAAGAATCCACCTCATCGCAGGGCCAACACAGATAGACAGACAACATTCACACTCACATTCACACACTAGGGCCCATTTAGTGTTGCCAATCAACCTATTCCCAGGTGCATGTCTTTGGAGGTGGGAGGAAGCCGGAGTACATTTACATTTAGTGACTTCAATATTAACCAAGTATTAGTGATATTGTTATTATAGGCGCTAACGCAGACAAACTATAGCGGCGGCGTGATCACTACTGTGTGTGCCTATGTTTACATCATCGAGTGGTCTGCTGCTTCCTCGCTTCCTTGCTCCCTGGAAGTTAATTGTAGTTCATAAATCATGGATATCATTTGCACGGAAGAAGTCTGAGTCGGTATTCCGACAAGTTGTTACACCATTTAGGACCCGAAAATGGCGACACGAAAAGACTAGGTCCACCCCCTTCCTGATCCCGGCCTCTTTTCTTCATGAGGATTGTGAGTCATCCTAGCAGTCGGCATCCTAATGACAGCAGACCTTGTACGTAAGTGATGTTTTATTATGTTTGTTAGCTCCCATGAAGTCTGCAGTGAGAAGAAATCAGTGATGAAGAAAAAAACAAGCAAACGTTGTGATGTGTTTATTAAATGAATGCACTGCGTATGCTTAAAATAATCAAAATACATAAATATTAAATGTTATTATTAATGTACCTGTTACTACATTACATGATTAATTAATTTAAACCTGCTCAGTGGCCTTGTGGTTAGAGTGTCCGCCCTGAGATCGGTAGGTCGTGAGTTCAAACCCCGGCCGAGTCATACCAAAGACTATAAAAATGGGACCCTTGGCACTCAGCATCAAAATGATTCCAGAGCGCGGCCACCGCTGCTGCTCACTGCTCCTTTCACCTCCCAGGGGGTGGAACAAGGGGATGGGTTAAATGCAGAGGGTAATTTCACCACACCTAGTGTGTGTGTGACTATCAGTGTTACTTTAACTTGATTAGTTAATTACAGCTAATTAAGTAATCTCTCAATTTTTTCAAACGCTTGAAAGCACTAATAAAATGACAACAAAAATGTGTAAGTAGTAAACACCGTATTTGGCCATGCTTAGGCTGGTTTGCCATCATGTCAACTTTGATATTATAAGTAAATGTCCCCAGCTAAAACCTTAATTTCTGACCTTATCATACTAGTTTAGATATGCAGCATAAAGTCTCCATTAGTGTTGTCCCGATACCAATATTTTGGTACCGGTACCAACATTATCTCGATACTTTTCGGTACTTTTCTAAATAAAGGGGACCACAAAAAATTGCATTATTGGCTTTATTTGAACCAAAAATCTTAGGGTACATTAAACATATGTTTCTTATTACAAGTTTGTCCTTAAATAAAACAGTGAACAACAAGACAACGTGTCTTTTACTATTAAGTAAGCAAACAAAGGCTTCCAATTAGTCTGCTGACATATGCAGTAACATATTGTGTCATTTATCATTCTATTATTTTGTCAAAATTATTAAGGACAAGTTGTAGAAAATGAATTATTCATCTACTTGTTCATTTACTGTTAATATCTGCTTACTTTCTCTTTTCTGTTCTATCTGCACTTCTGTTAAAATGTAATAATCACTTATTCCTCTGTTGTTTGATACTTTACATTAGTTTTGGATGATACCACACATTTGGGTCTCAATCCGATACCAGTTACAGGATCATACATTGGTCATATTCAAAGTCCTCATGTGTCCAGGGACATATTTCCTGAGTTTATAAACATGATATACATTTTTTTTTAAAGAAAGATGTTGTGATGCCAAAAAATATCGATGTAATCATAGTAGTATCGACTAGATACACTACTGTACCTGGTATCATTACAGTGGATGTTAGGTGTAGATCCACCAATGGCATTTGTTTACATTTTGGTACTTTTCAGAGGCGGTATAGTACCGAATATGATTCATTATATATTGCGGTACTATACTAATACCACCCTAATACCACTAGTACAACCCTAGTCTCCATGAATGAGCGTCAAACATCCTCAGCGTGAAAATAAGATGAATAAAAGCTTCCATTAAACATAATAAGGTGTCAGGTTGTGTTTTTCTTTCTTTTACAAAGCACATTTAAACAAACAAGACAAAAGTATTTTTTAGCAGGATTTCCCGACTGTCACAGCAGACATTGCAGTCACCGAGCAGATCAGCAGCTGAGTGCTCGTGCATGTGTGTGTGTGTGTGTGTACGTGTGTGTGTGTGTGTGTGTGTGTGTGCGTGCATATACGTGTGTGTGTGTGTGTGTGTGTGTGTGAGAGATGTGAGTAAGCCTTTGTGAGGCCTCCACTCAGCAGAGTGATGATAAGTACTCCCAGCCCGGCGCTCCGCATGAGCTGATGGACAGACAGGCCAGGAACACTGGGGGCCTTGTGGTTGGCCCAGTGTGTGTGTGTGTGTGTGTGTGTGTGTGTGTGTGTGTGTGTGTGTGTGTGAGTGTGTGTGTGTGCATGTGTGGGCACTGTGGTGACAGGATGGGTGGTGGAGTGGGGGGGTTTGAGTAACTCTGAGCGTGTTTCCACCAGCTACACCACCAGACCGTGCCACATGGCTGCAATTTGTTCATTAACTATGTAATAAATGTACACACACACACACACACACACACACACACACACACACACACACTTACAGAGGTAATATTGTTCTGAGTTCTGGCTGATTGGATTGTGAAATAGGAGGATCCTCCCGGGAATCACTTGTAGTCTACCAGCCACTGTGACCAACAGGGATTTTTTTTTATAATAAGGTTTCAGACAGGGGAACATGTGTAGTCAATATTTGATTTAAAAAGGAACTGCACTTTATTTGGAGTTTTGCCTATCATCCACAATCCTTGTGTGGCACAAGAACAATTTTTTCTTATTTTATCCATTTCGATTTGTAATATACAGCATGTACAGCAGACCTGGGCATTGTACGGCCCGCGGGCCGCATCCGGCCCTTTGCGCATCCCTGTCCGGCCCGCGTGAGGCCAATCATAAATTACAAAATAAATTTCAAAAAGTATCTATGTCGAGTGTGCAATACAATGGTGCTGCTTTTGTTTTGAAAAGCGTTATTTGTATTACTTCCGTGTGGACGTATGCGCGTGTGCGATTGTGAGTGAATTGAACGGCGCAATTACAAATTACAAAATAAAGTTTAAAAAACATCTATGTCGTGCGCGCAATACAACTGTGCTGCTTTTATTTTGAAATGTGTTATTTATGCCGTATGTCCGGGGGGAACCTGTGAGTGAAGGTGCATAGAGACAAGTGATGAGACGCTAAAAAAAGAAAAGTTGATGAGGATTGGCGTGTTTCCAACAAGACATGGACTGCCAAGTATTTCTTTACATAAATTAATGGTAAAGCCGTGTGCTTAATGTGTGGTACACAGGTTGCTGTGTTTAAATATCATTTTAATCGCCACTACCAGAAGAAACACGAGGGAAAATACCGGAATGTGTCTGATGAAGCGCGCGCAAGGGAGGCTGATGCGTTGATGGTAAAACTGCAAACCCAACAAGGACTTTGTGCCATATTTCACACCCCCAGAGATGCAGCCGTCAGGACAAGTTTCGTCATTTCTCACAAAAGCGCCAGAAAAAGTAAGGCGTTTTCTGACGGAGAGTTTATTAAGGAGTGCTTATTGGACTTTGTTGCGCTGATAATGCCCGGAGACATGGGCTGTTTTTCGCTAACTTTGGATGAGAGCTCTGATGCAGTCAATTAAAGAGACAACCACAGGTAATGACTTGTTCACAGAGGTAAATGCGTGTTGGGACAAGCTGGCAGGTGTGACAATCCAATCCACTTTATTTATATAGCACATTTAAACAACAAAATGTTTCCAAAGTGCTGCACAACAATATTACAAACAATATTCAAATATTATCTTTAGCTCCACCAATGACTGAATAAAAAGAAAAAACAATTACATATAAAACCAATATAAAAAACAATATAAAATAAATATGATTAAAAACTATTTTTAACAACAGATGGTTGTCCAAATCTGATGGGGAAAAATGTTGGATAATGCAGGATAAAGTGACCATCAAAAGCAATCTGCTTTTGTATAAAGTTAAGTTAGGTTAAATTAAATTATTATTATTATTATTAATTATTATTATTATTATCATCATTATTATTTATCTTACGGTATATCAAAAATAATATTGAGCAAAATTTAATTGAAATATTGTCGTGTGGCCCTCCAGCAGTGCTCGGGTTGCTTATGCGGCCCCCGGTGAAAATTAATTGCCCACCCCTGATGTACAGGGTGGCTAACAATAAAGCTATCAGGAGTTCTCTGTTGCGCCCATAGAGCCCTCTAAAAAAACATCAGAAAACCACCAACAATATTCCAATTACTTGTTGTGAACTACATATTAACCAAGTTTTTGCGATATTGTTATTATAAGCGCTAACACCGAGAAACTACTTTTAGCAGTGCATTGATCATAGAAGTAACTACCGTATTTTTCGGAGTATAAGTCGCACCGGCCGAAAATGCATAATAAAGAAGGAAAAAAACATATATAAGTCGCACTGGAGTATAAGTCACATTTTTTGGGGAAATTTATTTGATAAAACCCAACACCAAGAATAGACATTTGAAATGCAATTTAAAATAATTAAAGAATAGTGAACAACAGGCTGAATAAGTGTACGTTATATGACGCATAAATAACCAACTGAGAACGTGCCTGGTATGTTAACGTAACATATTATGGTAAGAGTCATTCAAATAACTATAACATATAGAACATGCTATACGTTTACCAAACAATCTGTCACTCCTAATCGCTAAATCCGATGAAATCTTATACGTCTAGTCTCTTACGTGAATGAGCTAAATAATATTAGTTGATATTTTACGGTAATGTGTTAATAATTTCACACATAAGTCGCTCCTGAGTATAAGTCGCCCCCCCGGCACAACTATGAAAAAAACAGCTAATGCAGCTTTAGACATATTGAGCCAATGAGCTGCTGCGTTGCCTCTGACTTGGTAAAAGTTTGTGCTGGGTTATAAATTATGCCTCCAAATTGTATAGTAGAAGGTTGTGGCTATAAACCGAGAAGTTGGTTAACTTTGACATTCACCTTAGACCGGGGGTCAGCAAACCGCGGCTCTTGAGCCGCATGCGGCTCTTTAAGCGCCGCCCTGGTGGCTCTCTGGAGCATTTTTAAAAAAGGATTAAAAAAGGAAAAAGATGGGGGAAAAATAATTGTTTTTAACACAAACCTTACCAATTGTGAGAAGGCCCACTAATTAAAGGCCTACTGAAACCCACTACTACCGACCACGCAGTCTGATAGTTTATATATCAATGATGAAATCTTAACATTGCAACACATGCCAATACGGCCGGTTAACTGATAAAGTGCAATTTTAAATTTCCCGCTAAACTTCCGGTTGAAAACGTCTATGTATGATGACGTATGCGCGTGACGTCAGTAGTTAAAAGGAAGTATTCGGACACCATTGAATCCAATACAAAAAAGCTCTGTTTTCATCTCAAAATTCCACAGTATTCTGGACATCTGTGTTGGTGAATCTTTTGCAATTTGTTTAATGAACAATGAAGACTGCAAAGAAGAAAGTTGTAGGTGGGATCGGTGTATTAGCGGCTGACTGCAGCAACACAAACAGGAGGACTTTGAGATGGATAGCAGACGCGCTAGCCGCCGACCTCACCTTGACTTCCTCCGTCTCCGGGCCGCCGACCGCATCTATGATCGGGTGAAGTCTTTCGTCGCTCCGTCGATCGCTGGAACGCAGGTGAGCATGGGTGTTGATGAGCAGATGAGGGCTGGCTGGTGTAGGTGGATAGCTAATGTTTTTGGCATAGCTCTGTGAGGTCCCGTTGCTAAGTTAGCTTCAATGGCGTCGTTAGCAACAGCATTGTTAAGCTTCGCCAGCCTGGAAAGCATTAACCGTGTATTTACATGTCCATGGTTTAATAGTATTGATGATTTTCTGTCCATCCTTCCAGTCAGGGGTTTATTTATTTTCTTTCTATCTGCATTTAAGCCCGATGCTATCACGTTAGCTCCGTAGCTAAAGTGCTTCACCGATGTATTGTCGTGAAGATAAAAGTCACTGTGAATGTCCATTTCACGTTCTTGACTCTCATTTTCAAGAGGATATAGTATCCGAGGTGGTTTAAAATACAAATCCGTGATCCACAATAGAAAAAGGAGAGAGTGTGGAATCCAATGAACCCTTGTACCTAAGTTACGGTCAGAGCGAAAAAAGATACGTCCTGCACTGCACGCTAGTCCTTCACTTTCACGTTCCTCATCCACTAATCTTTCATCCTCGCTCAAATTAATGGGGTAATCGTCGCTTTCTCGGTCCAAATCCCTCTCGCTGCATTGTAAACAATGGGAAAATGTGAGGAGTCCTTCCTCCTGTTACGTCACGCTACTTCCGGTAGGGGCAAGGCTTTTTTTTTATCAGAGACCAAAAGTTGCGAACTTTATCGTCGTTGTTCTATACTAAATCCTTTCAGCAAAAATATGGCAATATTGCGAAATGATCAAGTATGACACATAGAATGGATCTGCTATCCCCGTTTAAATTTTAAAAAATCATTTCAGTAGGCCTTTAATATGTTTGTGTGTATGCTTCACTGATGAGAGTATTTGGTGAACATCGTTTTGTCCTACTAAATTCGGCGTTTCTTGAACTCACCCTAGTGTGGACTATGACGCAACAGTTTGTTTACATGTAAAATATTCCACTCCTTCTTTGTCTCATTTTGTCCACCAAACGTTTTATACTGCGCGTGAATGCACAAAGGTGCACTTTGTTGATGGTATTACTTATTGGAGTGCTAATCAGGCATAGTTGGTCAGTGCATGACTGCAAGCTAATCAATGCTAACATGCTATTTAGGCTAGCTGTATGTACATATTGCATCATTATGCTTAATTTTTTGATAGTAGGCAATTATAGCTAATATAGACACTTACATCATGGGTTGCCTTCATTATTAGAATGTTAAAGTCATTTTGATAGTAGGCTAATATAGTTAATATAGACACTTACGTCATCCATCCATCCATCCATTTTCTACCGCTTGTCCCTCTTGGGGTCGCGGGGGGTCGCTGGAGCCTATCTCAGCTGCATTCGGGCGGAAGGCGGGGTACACCCTGGACAAGTCGCCACCTCATCACAGACTTACGTTATGTGTTGTCTTCATTATAACACTTATATAAGACTTTTAAAGTCATTTTGATAGTAGGCTAATATAGCTAATGAAGACACTTGCATCATGTGTTGCCTTCGTTTTAACACTTATATATTTCATTTAATTTTTTGCGGCTCCAGACAGATTTGTTTTTGTGTATTTTTGGTCCAATATGGCTCTTTCAACGTTTTGGGTTGCCGACCCCTGCCTTAGATCCAAGGCAGACGCAACAAGACGCTTGTTTGCGCCCACTTTTTTTTCCATTATTTTTTTACCTGTGTAAGGATTATGATTAATTTTTTATCTAATTGGGAAGATATGAACATCCCATCAGTTGGCATCCAAGTGAGAGCAGACATTGAACAGTAAGTGATTGTTTTATTACGTTTGTAGTTTGTATTTCTTGTTTATCACTTAGCAACGCTGCTACTTGCTGCATCTGCTTATCACTCAACTTCTAAAACCTGTAGTGCATCCTCCGTATATTCAGGCTAGAAAAGATAAGGTCCTGGATCATCATTTGTCCAAAAGTAGTCATTGTTGGCACTCATGAAGTCTGCTATCATAAGTAGTGTTGTTGTTGTTGAATTAAAAAGCCAAAATACATAAATATTACATGTTATTATAAATATGCCTGTTACTACATTATATATATACTTACAGCGAGTATATAAGACATTATTGGAAGTTTTTTTAGATGTTTTTACAGCACTTTATAGGCAGAATTGATCGAATCCCCATTACCGCCATTGTTAGCTGATGCTTGCTAGCGTTTATTTACAAGTTAAAATGCGCTAAAAAAGGAAAAGCATACGTGTTCTTGTCTCACATAAGGATTGTGAATGATTCCAAATTTTGAAAAAGTGCAGCTCCCATTTAAGTGGCACTATTAATATACTCAAATAACAGGAGTTGTGTAAGCTTTTATATTTCAGTGACTAGCTTTTTTTATATAGCAGTGAAATACTTACTATTTGGAGCCCCTGGGCATTACACATTATGTACTGGGAGTGAAAATGAAATTTTACTTATTTGAACTTTTTACCTCACCAAACAGCTGATACTGTAAAAACAAAGTCATATGGTATTGAAATAAAACAGAAGCCGTATGTTTACACTAGTTAAAAATCCTCAATTATACAGAAAAAGTCTGCTGTTTTTAGACCTACTGCAGCAAGGCATGCTGAAGATTATCTACATGACGGGAGTGCCCTGCTATTTTTAGGGGTCAATCGCAAAACCTCTAGTCAAAGAAAAACTAGGTGACAAGGGCGCTCTGCTGTTTTTAAGGTCTTTCTGCAAAAAAAAGTTAGTCATAAGGTTGGCATAAATAATAATAGAAAAGCGCGATATAAAATCTAATCCATAATTATTATTATAAATAGCACTGCTA